>NW_020954548.1:6514400-6526775 GCF_900497805.2 Vombatus ursinus
TTTTTTTTTTTTTACAGAAAATAATTCCACTATGATTCCATAGTTCCACTATGATTGTGGAACTTCTTAACTATTGTCAGATAGTTGATGGAATGGTTGATTTGACTCTACTTTGGCTTTCTTTTCTTTTCTTTTCTTTTCTTTTTTATTCTTTGTTATAGGAGATCACTCTCTAAGGAGGGAAAGGAGAAGATCCCTACCTAGAAATGAAAGTGATATAAAAACAAAGGATTCTTTAAAAACAACAACAACAACAACAACAACTAGACATCTCAGGTATTATTCTCATCCCTTCATTATTGGCTACAGTAATTTTGAAAATTGATATCAGCCTGAAAGACATTTTACCTTAGGTGTGTAAGGATTGAATACTTTAGAACTTCAAGAATGTGTGATTTAATCAATGTAGCTAATCCTTCCACCAGTACAGATCACAACCTCTCTACCAGTGGTCTTAATTGTTGTGGGTCCAAAGTTCATTATTTTGAGACCAAACAGTTGATAATTCTTGAAAACTTAGTTAGGCTGGTCTTTAAGTAACAGGTATTTAGATGATATAGGTAGAGATACTCATATATGTTTGTATGCATGTATATGTGTATATATACATGTATACCTATTTTACATATATTTGTATATATATATACATATGTACATATATATATTATACACACATATATACATACACTCACATATGCATACCCTAATAATAGGATGGTATAAAAAACATCTAGCTTTATAAGACCTATCAGAGTTTTTAATTTACCTCTGTAATAAAATCACCTCCACGACATAATGAGACACTAGAGGAGAACTTTATTGGATGAAAGAATTTAATAAAGTATGAAGATATGTCCCACTACATTAGAATTGTTCTACCTTCTTTAAGGCTAATAAACTTCAAGTCACTACCTTTAGGGTTAGCATCCCTCTAGAGCTTCTGTCCCTCATGCTAGCTGGCCATCTCTACCTGAATGTATCATAGGCATCTCACACTCAATGTGCCCAAGTCCAGAACCTTCCAGTCACCCAGTTTTGCACCCTTGGAGTTATTCAAGGTTCTTTATTCTCCATTACTGCCCTCCCCATCCTTGTCTATTCTGTTGGTAAATCATGCTGAATACACTACCACCAAATCTTCCACATCTATCTCTTTATTTCCATTCACATAATTTCCAACCTGGTCCAGGTAATTGCTACCTCCTTATTGTCCTTCCTCATCTCATTTCTCTCTTTAATTAACCCCTCCTTCCCATGATTCTTCTTCCCCTGCTGTCTCTTGTTGTGAAAATAATCTTCCTAAAGCAGGGGTATAACCCTCTTACTCTACTCAGGTATCTTCAATTACTCTCAATTGGATTTCAGAAAAGCGCAAACTCTTCAGTTTGACATCTAAAACATTTCAAAATTTGACTACCATTCCAGACTTCTTCCATGTTAATACACTTCACATACATTATGTTCTGGTCAATCTGACCTACCTGCTGTTCTTCAAACTTGACATTGGGTCTTCCACTGCTATGCCTTTGCACAGTCTGTATCACATGAGTAAAGTCTAATCTATCCTCTCAACATCTTAGAATTTGAGAGTTGTTTGAGTATTAGTTTAAGTCCAGCCTCCTATGGGACATCACTCCCTCTAAAAATGATCATATAATTGTAAGTTCATTTGCAAATTGTATTTTTTGATAGAATGGAAAGAAGGAAAGGAAGGAAGGAAGGAAGGAAGGAAGGAAAGAAGGAAGGAAGGAAGGAAGGAAGGAAAGAAGGAAGGAAGGAAGGAAAGAAGGAAGGAAAGAAAGAAAGAAAGAAAGAAAGAAAGAAAGAAAGAAAAAAAGAATTACTACTATCATTCTATTGAGTAGAATCAAGGAAGGTGACAGAGAGGAAATCTGATTATAAAGTCAACTTCCATACACCTAGGCATGTCAAGGTGGAAACAATGATATGTAAAGGGTACATTTTGTGCTACAGGGCATACTTTACTCCACAACACCTCTGACACCTTTAGAAAATGCTTCAGAAGAGGAAATTTCAGATTGACCAGCACTTAGAATAGCAGAAAGCACCCAACAGTAAACCAAATTATGCCAGGCTATAATGTTTGTAGTGCTCAGGAAGAGTGAGTTATCTGACTGAACTCTGCAAGTTTCAATAACTCCTTTTGACCGCTAGGGCACCGTGCAAAATTAGGAGGAGTTACATATTACATGATTTAAAGAATAAAATGAAAAAGTAGGTGTTTTTGAGCACTTTTAGAAAATATATTGAACCACTCCCTATTTGGGAAAAAAATGTGTAGATTTAGATTTGCTATCTGGCTTTTTTCCAACACAGCTTGTCAAACCACGTTACATGTGAAATGTGCCTAAGGCAAAGCATGTGAGTGCTGAGCACAAAAAGGAGCTGGGCTTGTTGTATGGGCTTGTTGGATTTGGAGTGAATTTTACTTTTCCTCAAAGGAACACCTGATCCTCCTTCATAGGTAATAACTCTTCAAGTTCATTATCATTTCTCTGTTTGCTTTGGTTACTGGTGCTCAGCAGAGAGAATCATTTTTTTTTCTATTTTCTACATTTATTATTTCTTCATTATGAGAAACTAAATGCTCCACTTTATATTTCTGTTCTAATCCATAAATCTTTCCCCATATCACTGGGTTCATTAACACCTAGGGAAATAATCACTGTCCAGCATACAAGGCCAGATTGTTTTTCCCTCAATTATTTTTTAATTAAAAAAGCCTAAAAATACAGGAAATATTAATGAAATCTTCATAAGCCTTTCTATTGTTTATTAGTTCAGAAAAACAACAAAGTGGGGCAGTGCTGAACATAGCTAGCTGAAGTCATCTTTATTGTGAATTTACTATACTTGAGCCAACAGTCTTGAACATGTCCATTGCTGAGCTATTTGACCCCTTCAATCCAATGAACCCTTTGTAGTTGCAAACAACAGTACATTTTGAGAAACAGCCTCAGTCAAGAATGGTGATTATAGAGCAAAACTATTCAGATTTTCTTTGTATAAAAGTTAAGACTGAGAAGATAACCTGGGCTGCCCACCTGTTAAGACTTTTAAGACTTCTTGTTACCTGTCATACCAGAAATTCCAAAGCTTATAGGCTGGATTGTGGGAACAGCTAAAACAGGGATAGGAAAAATTGACCACATAATTGACATAACAGGGGGAGGGAACACATTATGTTTCTAACCTCAAAAGAAGGTTGAGTTTGAAGCTTTTTCATTTGGGGGACAGGACAAAGTACAACTAATCTAACTATGAACATGCAATTTCACATGGTATTCTTCCTAGAAGACATTTAAGAGATATTGGTAGCTAATTCATTGCCAGATCTTGCCCTCTAGAGGCTCTCAGATCTGATCCCACTTTCACTCATGTTTCTTGAAGTAAAAAATCCAGATCTTATTCTAGCTATTTGCCTATGCCATGATTCAGTTTCCCCATCGATAGATAAAAAATAAGAACAGTGCCACCTATTCTCTCTCATAAAGGGACATTTTGGAGTCCAAAGAAACAGCTGTCCATGACAAGTGTTTTGAAATTGACAGAATAAAGCTGGAACCAACATTTCATTTATTCCATTTTAGAATCCATTATTGTGTAAATAAAGGCATGGTATCTAAGAGCATCAAGGTTGGGAAGGACCAGAGAAATCAGTTTGTCCAATCCATAATAGAGAAAGAATCTTTTAAATGATACTTGGTCTTCCAACACCAGGTGAAGATTTCTAGGGTTAAATAACTCATTACTTCCAAAGATAGCCCATTCTACTTTTGAATGGTTCTAATTGGTCAGAGGTTTTTCTTTGCATAGATGCCCAAGCTATCCCTCTTTCAAGCCCAACCTCTGCTCTGATTCCTTCCTTCTGGGGCCCCACAGAATAAATATAATTACTCTTTTACGTGACAGCTCTTGAAATACTTGAATCCATCTATCAGTTATCTCTATATCCTTCTCTTTCCAAGTTGAACATTACCAGTTCCTTTAACTAATCCTTGAATGAAGTAATTTTTATTACTCTCATAACCTGTTCACCCATCTCTGGACCATTTCCAGATGAAGAAATTCTAAGGTAAGGATTATGAGAAAGAGAGATGAGGAAGGCTCTAAACAGTATGGAAGATGGAATATAAAATTAAGCAGATAGCTAGAATTTAAGTTTGGTTGGAACAAAGTTCACAGAAGGGAATAAAGTTAAATGAGGCTGGAAATGTAGGTTGGCATCATATGTGAAGGACCTTAAAAATGAATTTGATGAGTTTGAATTTTTTCCCGCAAAGTAACAGGGGATCACTGGAGATTTTTGAACATGAAAATGTAATAATCAGATCTGTGCCTTAGGAAAAGTATTTTGGAAGCCTTGTGGAAAATGGATTATGTTTATCATTATTTGAGCCTAGCATTCAATTAATCTGTGATTTCTTTATATGTCTATTCTTTCTTTAGAACAGGATCTTTTTTTTATGGCAAGATCCTTGAATAGCATTGCATTGAATTCAATTCAATCTATCTCACTAGACTCTTACCAATTTATCTTTTTCTTTAATCTGATTCCACTGATATCGTCTCTTATTTTCTGGAATAGAGACTATGGTTTAATAAAAGAAAAATAAATAATATATAATGAAACTAGAAAGGTAAATTGGGTCAAAGTTATGAAGGGCTTTAAAAGCTAACATAAATGAGAGCTATCATTAGCATAAGATATATGGCAAGTTTTATAAGAAATACGATTTCCAAGTGCTATTATTTACTACAGAAAGTTTCAAAGACACCTTGAAAAGAGCCACCAAGCACAAATAACTCTAAACAAGGATAATCCTTTCCTGAGTTGTGTTCATTGTGCCCTTCAGAACAAGGGAAGACAAGAAAAAGGTTCATGACTGCCTCTAACTTAAGCTAAACACAAAAGAAGCTGTTTTTTAGTTTCAGTAATGAAGAGGGTGGGGGGAAAGTGTGTGAGAGAGAAAAAAAAAGGAATTGGTTGACTTTTGTTTTTCATTATTTTTCCATTTCACTCATTTCTCTACTTCTGGCTTCCAGCTGTGGCTAAGGAAAGTGCCAAAATATCATGAGAGGTAGTCCCAGAGGAATTTTAGTCTGACCAGAGGCCGAAAATATGACCACTCCAACAAAAGAAACCTGAAAATTTTAGTCCTATTGGGCACTGTATGACTTACAGAAGAGTTTTAATGAATCTTTTATATTTACTATAATTGCGCATTTTTCTTAACCAAATCTTTAACTTTTTAAAAAGTTTGTTCACTATTTCTCTTAATGTTCTAAGGAAATTTGGCTTTTCAAATGTTGTTGTTGAGTAATTTCAGTCATGTCTGACTTTTTGTGGTCCCATTTGGGGTTTTCTTGGCAAAGAAGCTAGAACAGTTTGCATTTCCTTCTCTAGATCATTTTTCAGATGAAGAACTGAGACAAAAAGGGTAAAGTGACTTGCTTAGGGTCACACAGCTAGTAGGTGTCTGAAGCTGGATTTGAACTTAAGAAGATTAGTCTTATTGATTGCAAGCCCAGTGCTCTATCCACTGTGCCACCTATGATATGGAGGGTTTTTGGGGATAACTATTATTCTAAAACACAAAATGGTAGTTCTCTTTATATTATTTATATCAATATGTGATATAATACATATTGCATAATATATAATAATATATTATATTCTTCATATTAAAAGGATCTAGAAATGGTCATAATTACACATACAACCATTTATAGATCCTTGTTAATTAAGACAGGTTCCTTAAGGCCTTAAATCATTCATTCTAACAAACAGAGGAAATAGACAAAAAAAATTTTCAACGTAGTTAAGAACATTAAGGACACCAAGTGAGATTCTAGACCCCTGACCCATCTAGCTCATTACTGGGCCTCTGACAGGAAGACTGAAAAAATTATGTGGACAAGCCTGACCTCATTCCAAATAATACTTAAAATACTAGTGATACACTACAACCATCATGACATTCACTTAATAACCTAGACAGGAGTGACCATTTATGAACTTATCAAAATTTGTTTGAAGTTATTTATCTTTTTAGCCTGTAATATACACATTTATTAAACCTCTATCATGCCCAAGAGGCTATCCTAGACATTGAGAATACAAGGATGAAAATATGACTATTATTGTCATAGTAGTTTATAATGCAAAAGAGAAATAGAACAATCATACAAATTTAAGTGTAATATAAGAAAAATTTTAATCTGAATAAGGATAAATACAAAAAGCTAAGAAAATTTGAGAAGATAAGGATCACTTTAAATTGTGGGGAGGAAGTAATCAAGGGTGTCTTTTATGTACTTTGTCATGTTTTGGTGATTAAGGACTAGTACTGTGATATTGTTGGTAAAATAAAATCCTAAATGAAGAACTACCTCTATCAATGTAGATCTGCACCTTCTCTGCAAAGTTTATGGAATTAAAGTGTTGCCTTGGGTACTGTGAGGCAAAGAGTCTTGGCAAAAATCACAGTCAGAATGTGTCAGAGGCAGCTGTTGAACCAAGATCTATCTCCAAGGCCACCTCTCCATCTACTATGTTATGCTTCTTTGTCATCATAATTATTTTTATATACCACTATTATAAATAACACATGAGTAAAATAATATTTTTCAATATTCAATCAGATATTTTGCTTTTCAAGGAGTCCTTCAATACCATATTGTTTCAGACACTTCACTATTTTAGTTAAGGGTCAAGAATAGGGAATGATGCATAAAAATAATAAAGGAATTATTAGATTGGCGATCATAACACTTAGAAATGAAAGTTACCTTACAGATAACCTAATCCAGTGGTTTTATTTTATAGATGAGGACATAGAAATATAGGTAAAAGATGTGACTTGCCAAATGTCATACAAATGCTGAAAAGCAGAGCCAGGATCCAATCTTAACACCTTAACTCCATATTTATCATGCTTTTTTCCAACCTATTAACATTGTGAATATCATTTCTATTTCATCAATGTAGATATTGAGGCCCAGAGATGTTAGGTGAGCTACCGACATCTCCAAATAATATTATGTCTCAGAACCTGTGAAAACACAGGAATAATAGCCAGTGGATCAGCAAAAGTAATCAAGAATTATCGGCCCACTGTGCATGTTTAGGGCAGGCAATATTAATGAGGGAGGTATGAACACAAGAAATAAGACAGAGATCGAGGCCTTATCTCCATTCCCTCCACACACACACATAACCCCATAAAAAATCTCTTTTGCATTATAAACTCTATAATGACAAAATCAGTCATATTTTCAACCTTGTGTTCTCAGTGTCTCCAGTCTCCAAAAAAAAAAAAAAAAGTAATAATTATGTACCAGAGATAGAGCAATTAGGGCTAAAGTCATAGAACAAAAAAGAAAAGTAAGAAGCCTAACAAGGTAAGAGCCTCATGAATTAACAGCAGAAAATGCTAATCCTTAATGTGCTCACTCAACACCTCATTCCCACCAACCTCCAGACCCTTTGAAAGTGTGCATAGGCTTCTGTCTTGTGATTCACACAGAGATTTTCCTATTTCAGAAGAGATTCTCATGTAATTCTACCAGAATTCTACAAGAAACAAACATTGACTTTGCCCAGCCATGTGAAGAAGGCAGTAAGGATTAGGTTTCTCTCGGCTTCAAATATCCTGTGTGATAGACAACTCCAAGGCAGCACAGACTCTATTCAGAAAACCTACCCCACCACCTCTCAGACTTACAGAAAATGGCAGGTGCCAATTCAGCCCAAATAGAGAGTAAAAGAATCTATAGAACTGGAGAAGGATGCCAGCAATGAATAGCTACACTGAGGATGAAGGGGAAAATCCAAGTGAGATTAATCTTGTTCCCCCAGAAGCTACTTGCAGCAGAAACAGTGAATTTAAATTCTCCAATGTGGGAAAAAGGCAGCTTTAAGTTCAATCCCAAGGCTATGCCTACCAACAGAGAGGGAGAAGTCAAAACATGAATGATATAGACCAATGTAAAATATAAGGGATAAGAGAAGGGTAAGTAACCCAAAGATTTAAAGAGGAAGAAAATTCAATTTAAAACCTATACCACAAGCAGACAAATTAACAGAGAGAATAGTAAAACTAGAAGGAAAAATGAGTGCTAAAACATCAAAAAGATTACAGATTTTTCAGAATAAATTTTACAAGACAAAGGAAATTGAATTAGCACTTAATAAAACATCTATTAATTCTTAAGAGAGCAAAAATGTTGGAAAATATGTTCTGCACAGCAGAAATAGTTCATCAAACAGATAAACATGAATCCATGGTAGTGAGTCTCATCAAAGACGTAAAAGGGAAAGCAGATCTGCATAACAAAAATATTGAAGTGAGGACAATCTTGAAGAAAGGAAGCAAAAAAAGGCCTTGATTCTGAAGACAAAATTCATAGGAACAATCTAAAGATTATAGATCTTGGAGATCAAGATCTCCAAGAAAAACAACAACAATAACAACACCAAAGAAACTTGAACACCATAATACTAGAAATATACTTAGAACTTCTAAATTCACAAAACAATAATAAAAACAAAACAATCCAAAGAAACTACAGATAGCGTCCAGGAAAAAAAAAAGAAAAAGGAAGAAAAAACAAAAAAAAAAAACAAAAAAAGCAACACAATAATAAAAATAGGCAGGGAAAGAAAATAATGTCTGTCAGAAATAAAATGTAATAAAAAACAAAAATATACATATATGTGTACATACATATACACATACACACATATACATACTATAATTTCATGTACTTTTATCCATCTTCATCCTTGACCTCTTAATCTTTTTGAGGTTCTTCTGTCTATGTGATTTTGTAATTCTGAGAGTAACTATTAAGGGCTCAACATCAAAGTAGAAGAAATTTTCTAGTATAATACTTCAAATATCTGTTTTTGGCCCTGTGCCAATAATGAAGCCAATGGCAGGAGCATCAATTTTGAAGATGGCAAAGTAGTCTGTGGAATAGTTAATAAGCTGGATAAGTTAGAGTCCAAAGTGCTGTATGTCTAAAGACTAGAATAACAAGTCAAAGAAATAACAATAAGGTTAAATCTAGGCTTAATAAATTAATGATACAAAGACAAATGGTAAATGCACAATTAAACAAAAAATTCTTATGGAAAAAAATTCTGAAACTTTCATGAACTTCAAATTCTATATGAGTAAAACATAAAATATGGTAGCTAAGAGAACTAATTAGATATTAGGTTGCCTAAAGAAACATAATGCTGAGAAAGAGGAAAACGAGTCTCATCATTTTCTCTATCAGTTATTATTTGGCATAGTAGTATTTAGTTTTCAGTACCATTTTTGAGAAAAAATAACATGGGACTTGTCCAAAGAAAGGCCACAAAAACTTTGAGGGCACTAAAACCAGCTATATGAAAAAAGATGGAAAGAAATTTGGATTGTTTAACTTGGAAAAGATTTGGAGAGACCTAATGGTTTTCCAGTATTTGAAAAAGGGCCACATGGAAAGGAGGAAGGGAGGAAATAAACATTTTTATAGTGCCTACTATGTGCCAGGCACTCTGTTAAGCATTTTTACAATTACTATTTCATTAGATCCTAACAACAACACTGTGAGGTAGGTATTGATATTATCCCTATTTTACAGTTGAGAAAATTGAGGCAAACGCTGTTTGCCTCAATTGTTTGACCCAGGGTCAAACAATTAGTAAATGTCTGAGACCAGATTTCAACTTAGGTCTTCTTGATGCCAGGCCCAGAGCTCTATACACTCTGTCAACAGTGAAGGATCAGACTTCTCTTGAATGCATTCTCCATCCCATCCCCTTTCTCACTACCAAGAGTAGATCTAGAAAACATGGGTAAAACTTGAAGAGAGGCATACTTTGTCATTATGCAAGCAAAATCTTCCTAATCGTGATACATAGTAAAAAATGACAGGGTCTGCCTCATAGAGTTGTGTGTTCATTTCCGTTTCCTTGCATGGCTTTCAGTGAAGCCTGAATGATCAGTTGCCTAAGATATCATGGAAAAAGCTCCTGTTCAGATATGAGTTGGAGTTCTGTGACTAGAAAATGTTTCCCTGAGTATTATTGAAAAGGTTTTCCTGACATAGGCTTTTGTTGTGATAGTCTGGGTAAATACACACATGAACAACAGCACCTGAATGGATAAATATGTACAGAGAAATGTCATTTTCCTTGCTAGTGTATGTGTTAGTCATTGAAGAGAATTGCTTCAAGAGTTATGAGTTTCTACTGCCAAGTCACATTTGACATAGAACAGTAAACAGAAGATGGAGAAGGAAATAAATGTTGTTTCTGACCCAGGTCAGATACACACCAATAGCCCAGAGATAATAGCTTCTCTATTTAGCAAGTTAGGGGCAAAAACAACTAAACTAGATTTTCATTCTTCTAAGATATTCTGAGACACACAGTCCTCTGAAAAATAAAATTATCATTATTACGTGGACCATTGGGCTTTCAGTTGTAGTATTTTTTTTCCCTTCTTGGATATGATTTTTTTTCTATTTGTATTTCTAGTAAGGTTCTAAACTGCTTGTTTATACAAATTGATTTGATAAAAACAAATTCCTGTTTTCAGAAAAAAATATATTATTTTGGACAAAATGTAGTTTCTAAATTAATTATATCCTAATAATTATTATCTTACACAATAAATGACATAAAATTCTAAACATGATTTTATCTCGCAGACAAAAGCAGGGATTGTCAGCCCAGCTTTCTTTCATCTTATTGCTCATAATCTGACTTCTCAGACAACTTGACTGAAACTACTGTATTTAAGGCTCTCAAAACCAATTAATTATCATTGGTTTTATATTTATGATATATTATGATAGTATGTATTGTGATATATTATATTATTAATATATCATAATATTATAGTCTATTAATATATTATAGCAAGTATATATTATAGTATATGGTATAATGAGATATAATTTTATCAATCTTCATACTTGATCTCTTTGCTACTTTTCACAAATATATGTATATATGTGTGTATGTATATATATACACACTATACATGCATATATACATACTACATATTATGCATATATTCATATGTGTATATATACACTGTTCATATGTAGTGTATACACATACATATATTTGTATGGCTATACATATGCCTGCACATATACATGCATGTATGCACACACCTAGAGGTATGAAAAGTAGCACAGAGATCAAGGATGATGATGGACAAAAGTACATGAAATTATTATGTGTATATATACATATATATGTATCTTTTTTGTTTTTTTTTTTAAATTGACAGCCATCTATTTTCTTTCTCTGCCATTTGTTATCCTGAGGAAAAAAAATTCCTCTAAACAAATAAGCATAATGAAGCAAAAAAAAAATCCCCTCAGTGACTGTGTTCAAAAAATGTTTATCTCATTTTGCATCTTTGATCCATCATTTCTCAATCAGGAGGTGGATAACATGCTTAAATTTCCTTTTGATTCATGGATAATGATTATATTTCTGAGAATTTAGAAAACTTTCAAAATTGTTTGTTTTTACATCATTGTTATAGTATTAATTGTTCTCTTGATTCTGCTTTCCATAAATTGTTCTTCTGTGTCCTTTGAACAATTATGTTCTATGCTCCCATCTCCAAAGCATGAGTGTCACCCAGGGCTTTCTTTGGTCTCCTCTTCTGTTTTATCTCCACACCTTCTTTGTTAGTGATCACCTCATTTCCTATGGGTTCAGTTATCAGGTCTTTTCAGATTGTTCCAAAATCTACATATTCAGCCTTCACCTCTTTCCTGGCTTTTAATTCCATATCACAAACTACCTACTGGACTTTTCAGTTTGGATGTCCATAGGCATTTTCAGCTCAACCTGAGCAAAACAGAACCCATTATCTTTTCCTCTAAACTCTACCTTCCTTTTAATTTTCCTGTTTTTACCAAGATCCTTCTAGTAACACAGATTTGCAACCTTGGCATTATGTTTTATCGCTAACCCCTCATAATCCAAACAGTTGTTAAGTTTTGTTGATTCTACCTGGATAACACATCTCTTATTTCTCCTCTTTTCTCTTCCTTCGAGGACACCATCCAGGATGAAGATCTCATCACCTTTTACCTGGTCTATTACAAAAAGATTCTAATCTTCCTGTTTCCAGTCTTTTCCTCTTCAGTCTCTCTCTCTCTCTCTCTCTCTCTCTCTCTCTCTCTCTCTCTCTCTCTCTCTCTCCCTCTCTCTCTCTCTCTCTCTCTCTCTCTCTCTCTCTCTCTCTCTCTCTCTCTCTCTCTCTCTCTCTCTCTCTCTCTCTCTCTCTCTCTCTCTCTCTCACACACACACACACACACACACACACACAC
>NW_020954548.1:6526875-6534734 GCF_900497805.2 Vombatus ursinus
TTCCTGCCTCTGGTAGAAAATAGAATCTCTGCTTCTCATTTAAAGCCCTTCATAATATGACTCCAGTCAGGAGAATGCTGGAGCCAGCTCAAACCAGTTCATGAAAGTTGCTTGTTAAATACTCAGTGTGATTATTTATGCCTTGGAAATTGACAAATGCTAAAACTTAGGGCCTGATTGACTGTTTTCTTGATTAAGAAAGTGATGGCAAAAAAGTTAACAATGCAGATTAAAAATGTTTCATGCAAGCATTTTTTTTTGGTCCCCAATGTCCCAATTGTTAAACATTTACCTGCACATCCTTGACTACAATCCGTTTTTCCAAATATATTTCACTTTGCTCCATCCTATGCATTTCATATTACAGAAACATTGACCTATATGCTGTTCTCTGTATGTTACATTCCCTCACCTAACTCATTGACATTGCACATAATGCACTACCATTCCTGGAAATCATTTCTTTCTCCCTTTGCCTCTGAGAGTGCCTAAGTTCCTTCAAAATTCACCTCTGGTGCTGCCTATGCAGTGAATTTTTTTTATCCTCTAATTATTAGTGTTCTCTACAACTTGAAATTAATTTGTAATTCTGTGAACACATGCATTTCCTAAGTGTCGGCTCCTTGAGGGCAGGCATTGTTTCATTTCTCTTTCTGTATCCCTAGAGTACAGGGCCTCATCCATACTAAGTTCTTAGTGTTGATCTGAATTCCCATTTTTTCCTTACCCCTTCATCTGCTATTTTATATATCTACTTGAAATTCTTGTTTCTGGGTATGAGTACTTTTTATTTTCTCTTCCTGGCTTCTAAACATTCTTCAGTAATTAAAATTGGGTAAATGGTTTCATGATCTCCTGATGACTGAACAGATACTTGGATTATATTCCTGGCTTCATCATGGAATCATTGATTCTCAGACAGGTTCTGGGCTTTGCTCAGATTTATCATGAGACAAATTAGTCAGAGAGCTAAGGGACAAAAACCAGATCCTCTTCCTCTCTTTGTCCCACTGACTCTCAGCTTGAGAATTGTGCAAAAATAATGATGCAGGATAAGTTACCCGAGGAAAGGAAGCTAGCCATATTGGTCTACTTTGTTACTCATCTAGAACAGGTCCAACCTTGATTATGCCTAGGAACTAGGCATGTGATGGGGAACTGAAACATGATTTTGTTTTCATTAGGCCACTTTTAATTAGGTAAAGCTCAGCCTGACCCTGACTGAAGAGTGCAGGCAGGGGCTTGTCATGGATGAAGTGCATCCAAACAGTAACACATTGATGGAGCCGAAAACAGGAAGTACTCGGAGTCTGATGCTTCAGTACTAGAGAGTGACTAGAATACTTTCCATGTGGGGATAACCACCTCTGAAAGGCATGTATCTGATCATCTGGTTGCCTGGCAAAACATCTCCTTTTCCAAGGGGCTTCCCGACACTTTTTTTTTCAAAAAATAATACAAAATTATTGTTACTGTTGTTTCAGTTTGAGATAAGCACCTTTATGACAGGCCTTTATCTGGAACTCAGCTGGCCATAGCTGAGAACAAGGAATTAGTGTTAGAAAGCCAAGGCAATCATTTTGCTACGTGGCCAAATGTTCTTCCAGAGGTAAACTATCAGGTCAAGATGGAAAATTAAATAACATGTGAAGCAGGCATGTAATTATTTCCTCAGAAGCCCTTTTACATGTGCCAAGAGATGATAGACCACTTGTGAACATGCACTTGGAGGGGGGGAGGGGTAGTGGGAGGGGGAAAGCCCTGTACAAGCTAATCAGCTCTGCTCAAAGTGAAATGAACTCTCTGCACTGAGTAGCTCATGGCAAGGAGCCAAGTCCTACCCAAAGTCTCCAGTGGGTGACTCAAAAATACTTCCCACACATGAGAAATATGCCAGCACTTTCATCTTCAATACCAAAGTCAGTGCTCTACCTCATACCACACCGCACACCTACAGGAATTGTTCTTTGACCCAAATACTGGGTCATCCTATCCCATGAACATAAATATTATGGCTTTTGGTAAATCGCAGGGATGAAATTGAACCAGAAAGAATATAGTGAAACAGAGTTAATGGAAAGATTCGAAAACAAACTTTTTTTAGTTTTTTGGCTTAATGGTGATCTTTTTCCCTTTTCCTCCCTGCCCCCTTCCCCCATTCCAGCCCACTGCAATGCATTCCAGGATTATTTCAGTATGCAACTAATATAGAGTAACTCAGGTTTCATTCTTTCTTCCTTGCATAAACAAAAGCCCAACATTGATTCCACACTGAGTAAATATGAAACAAGAGGCTCCCATTAGGAAGGGCACAGAGTGAGGATTATTTGGTGGAAATAACATGACAGTTAAGTGTCATAATGAGAAAATTGCTAATGATTTCTGAACAAATGCACATTTGTTGCTTCCGTTGTATGAGTAGGAAAATTTCAGCATCAGACTCTTTCCCAACTGCAGCCTTGATCTTGGATCATCTGCCCTTTTTCTTCTGGTTCATGCATGTTTCTTTTCATTCTACTTATCACTTAATATTCTCAGCTACATATAACTCATATGAATTGCTGTTCTGCATTTTCCCCAAGATGCTCCATAAAATTTTGGAAATAAATGAATAGCATTACCTATATTTTACCAACTGGAAATGGAAATATCATGTTTTAACCTGTAGAAGGGTCCATTCACAATCAAACAATCAATCATCAAGCATTTAGTGAGCACTTGCTATGTTCATTTATCCTTTATGTTTTTTTTTAATCTTTATCACTAACTATGTCCTTACTATTTTTGACTACACTTGTGAAATTGCAGATTCTGACTAAAAGGAAAAAGAATAGTGTTGCTGTCAAAAATTTCTCTTGGAAAATATTTGGATCACTGGCCCTGTGAAATGGAAAAGACACTTGAATTTGAATCAGGAAAGCCTGAGTTTGAATACCATATCAGAAACTCATCAGATGTATGACTGACGGACAAATAGTTTAACTTCTCTTGGCCTCAGTTTCCTCATCTGTAAAATGGGGATAGTAACAGCACAAACACTAACATGGTTGGTGCAAGGATGAAATAAATAAATGTATATCTTTGTGAACCTTAAGCACTATATAAATGTTAGCTGCTATTTTTATTATTTTATTATTATTAAAAGTTACATGGTTCTTAAAAAATTCAGTCCACACAATAAATACATTAAAATTATCTTCATGTTGCTGAGGTATGGGCCATATCCTTTGATTGTCCTGTCTAAGGGAATTCAACAAATTGATTGATGGCAGGATGTAGCCCTGAGAACGTTGGGATCAGTTGCTTTCATCTCTATGTCAAAAGAATAAATAATGTTCTTACTTAATTTCCATTCTAAATTTGCTGTCATTTAGACTCCCAATGTTACATTTAAGCAACTTTCACAGGGTTTCAGGTGATGGTTTTGAAAAAGAAAGAATGAGCAACAACTTTCCAACTGAACATGACTGCTCAAGAAGATCACGAAAGAGATAATATTTCTCAATCAGAAAGGCACCTCAGAGACCATCTTGTACAACCATTTTACTTTACAGCTGAAAACTGAACCCTACAGGAGTTCAATGACTTGCCCAAGGTCAAACAGATAGTAAAAGTCAGAAACAGGATTTGAACTCAAATCCTCTGACCCTAGAGCCAATATGATCTTTTTACTGTAGAAGCTCCTGATGACACTGATTCACTGTTCCTAAACACTGGTTCTTGTTTCTTCATTTGTTTCTTTGGTCTTTTTCATTTTCAGTAAAACATAACTTCCTTGAGGTCAGTATCTTTTTTGCTTAGTGTTTATTTCATCTTTCCTTCTCCAGGGTCTACCACAGCACCTAAAACATAGTAGGCACTTAATAAATGCTCATTAATTTTAAATAAATTGGGTTTTGTTCCTCTTTGTTCACCTTTTCACAAAGCTCTAGCTTGAAGCATTGTGAAGCATAAGCATTTCTTCTGACTATTTTCACTGCAGGAAACATGTTGCTTTTATAAAGTATTCAAGCAGCAGAAACATCATTGGGGCTTTCCAACCATCAAGTTCTTTATAATCTATTGATGGGTGGGGTGAGAAGTAGAAATAAGGTAAAGCTGTAGGGGAGCAACATGTACCCAAATAAGTAAAATGCTTTCTTTTCACCGTACCAGCTCTACTTGGGCCATCACCCTTTTCTCACCCACCACACCCTTGTAATCCTCCTCTGAATGGTGAGACTCAGGAAGTAGAATACCACCTATTCTTGATCAGAAAGAGGCCTTCATGCTACTTCTTGGACATTTCTAGTTCAAGCCTCTGAGTTCACACCTTAACTCCATTCCGACTTCCATTTATATGTTGTCTTCCCGTCTTTGAGGGCAAGGGTTGTCTTCTTCGTTTGTACATGCTCCCAGTGCTTCTCTCAGTGCCTGGCACATAAGAAGTGCTTAATGTATGTTCTAGCTAGCTAGCAAGCTTACTACCTAGAATATGAAGTGGAAAGATCTGGTAAATAGAGTGCCTGAGGAACTATGGACAGAAATTCACAATATTGTGCAAGAGGTAGCAGCAACAACAACAACAACAACAAAATCCCAAAGAAAAAGAAGAACAAGAAAACAAAATGGCTGCCTGATGAGGTTTTACCCACAGTTGAGTAAAGAAGGAAAGCAAAAGGGAAAGGGAAAAGGGAAAGATCTATCCAACAGAATGCAGAATTCCAGAGAATATCAAGGAGAGAGAAGGTTTTCTTAAATGAGTGATAAAAAAAGAAGAAAACAGTAGAATGGGAAATACAGGAGACCTCTTCAAGAAAAAATTAAAGAAATCAAGGGAATGTTTCATGAAAAAATGGACATGATAAAAGACAAAAATAGCAGCAACTTAACAGAATCGAAAGTGTTTAAGAAGAGGTGGCAAGAACTACTTAAGAAAGATCTTAACATCACCAATAACCACAATGGTGTGGTTACTGATCTAGGGCCAGATATCCTGGAGATAGTTGCTGTTATCATATCCTTTTTACAACTGATGAAACTGAGATTTAGTGACTTGCCTAAGGTCACATAGCTAATATCTGAAGCTGAGTTTGAACTCATGTCTGCCCTGACTTGAGGCTTAGCACTCTACCCACAATGCCACCTACTTTCCTCTCTTTAGTAAAAGCTGGGTGAGAGGTATTCAAGTAGAAGAGACAGTGGTGGCAGGGATTACTGTGAAGAGGCAACAAGTTTCAAAGTAGAAGAATGTGGAGGCAAAAGGAGCTGTTCTAGCATCATTAAGTGACTCTAAAGGATTAGCATCTGGCAGCAGCAAAATCCCCACCCTAAATCCCTTCTGAGGTTACTGAAGGTGCCAAAGCAAAATATGACAGAGAACTGCCCACCTCCCTCTCCCTCCCCACCATCACCATGACTATCACCTCAATAATACCACTTAGTGAGCTTCCTGGGGCACTAAGGAGTTAAAAGACTTGCCCCAAGATAATACAGCAAATATGTGTCAAATGCAGGACTTGAACCCAGGTCTTCCTGGTTTTCATTGCAGCTCTCTACTATATAAACTACTTCCACCATTATTATTGTTATTATTAGACATGTTTCATTGTTAATGTTTCTAAAATATTATGGAAATCTTTTATCTAAATATAACTTTCATTTTCAAATATATCCTTTCCCCATTCTGCCCTTCCTCTAAAAAAGAACAAAGAGAGGGGGAAAAAACAGTTCAGCAAAACTAAGTAACACATCAGTCAAGTCTGAGGGCACATATTGGGTTTCACACCCACACTCTCCTACCTCAGCAGAGAAGAGATGGAAATACCTTCTCACCTTCTTTCTTAAGGGCCAGGTTCAGTCATTTTAATAAAAAGTGTTCAGTTTTGATTTTTCTTATTCATATTTGTTACTTTGTATTCTTGTACCACTATTTGTTTAGCCATTCTCTAACCAATGGATGTTTACTTTGTTTGTAGTTCTTGCTGCTATTTAAAAATATGTTGCTATAAATATTCTGTTGTATTGTGCATGGGGTATTTATATTTTTAACCTACTTAGTATATAAACTTAGTAATCGAGTCTCTGAGTCAAAGGATATAAACAATTCAGTCACTTTCTTTCTCAGTATAATTTCAGAATGTTAAGCCAATTCATATCTCCATCAAGGTGCCATCTTCCTACAAACCATCTAAGAGTTATTATTCCTTTATTTTATCATATTCCTTTCTATGATGCTACCACATATAGATGGGGCTGTTGTGAAGAGAAGGCACTTAATAAATGTTTTTTGACTTGTTGACCAGATGTGATGAGAAAGTATACTCAATAAAAATGGCTCAATATACCTGCCATCTTAGAACAATGGGGCAAAAGAGAGTGAGGTGCTGTTTCTAAACCATCCCAACATAATTAAATCTCCACTCAGCATGCAAATTTTCTATTTCCTTTAAAAACAACCAACAAATCCTTCCCCATCCTCTAAAAAATTCTAGACTAGCTTGAAATTGAAAACAGATCAAAATGAACAAAGATCAAATATATTTGGGGAAAGCTATTACAAGGCCTTTTCTGACCTCATACAACTAAAACAAAATATTACAGTGCTTCTGAGAAAGACTCATACTTTCAATGTACAGCCAAAGCATCCAACCTAAGTAACATTAACGAATTGGAACATGCATCCTGCATTCTGGTTTTACAAGAGCCAAACTCTTCAACCTTCCCATGCTAGCCCATTATTTTTTCTGTACTGCTCTGGTATGTTTCATGCTGATGTCAGAACTGTACAATAATAATCACCATTGACTGCTAACTGTATTACATAGAAATTATGGCATTCAATGGCCAAAGTTATTTGTGTAATACAAACATGTGAAAGTTACTGTACGTGTTGAGCCCTTTTAAAACAGTCTTCATTATTGGGGTAGGATTATGCCATCCTCTGCAAATGTATTGCACAGTCCAGACACTTGAAAACAAAGAGTTTCTTACATTTAGCAAAGGGCAAGGAATGTCCTGCACAAATCGGACTTGTCTCAGCGTAGGCGTTATTGACAGGCCACAATCCTCACCCTCCTGTATTTTTCCCAAATTCTTCACAGACAAACCATTAAGCCATGTGTGACTCATCTTATACATAACCCTAGAAAGATCTATCTTTTTTTCTGATAGCATGCTCATGTATCCCATGATTAGGAAATTAATTTGGAAAAAGAAGAAAAGAAGTATACATCCTCTTGAAAGAATACCCAAACTATGTTATTTCAGGATGGAAAGCCAGACTGAAACTTCTTTTTCCTCATCCCTATTTTTTTTTTTTTACAAAAAAATCACTATGTACCGAACTTAGTGTACTGCCTTGTGATTTTTTTTTTAAATCCCTGGTGTTTATCTTGGTGTCCCAGGCTCTTTCTCACGAAGGCCTGTTCACTGGAGTAAGAGGCCCAACATTCCCTGCCCCATCAAAACCATTCAGATAGATCCTTGGATTGTCTGAAGTCTACAGACAGTACTAAAATTCTCAAAGGAGAATGTACTACTTATGAATCTCTCATGAAAAATGGGTAGACCACAAGAGGGTTAGATTATTCCAAGACATGTTAATCAAGTCATTTGAGTACAAACTATTACCTGAAACCAAATCCCAAGTCTTCTCAGGGCTTGTCTATCACTTAGAATTGCTGTATGGTCTCTTGGCATGCTGATTCATAGGGCATTCATTTCCCTATTGTTTCTTTCTGAGATTTTGTTTCAAATATCTGCCAAGGGCTTGGGGTGGGGGAAAGAGCCTTTATGTGAGTAGAATCAATTTTTAATTTTTTTTTTTTAGCAAGGCCTGGGGGGTCTGGATATTTTTTAGTGACTTGGGCCCAAGTCCT
>NW_020954548.1:6534834-6558605 GCF_900497805.2 Vombatus ursinus
TCTCTCTCTCTCTCTCTCTCTCTCTCTCTCTCTGTCTCTCTCTCTCTCTTTCCCCAGCACCTCTAACCTCAGTCACAATGTTTTCCTCCTAAAATGCCCTGAAGCTTAGTGGTTACTTGTTTCATTATGGAATACACAAGTTAGTACTTGAAATCCCAAGTCTTTTTCAGACCTTGTCAATCACTTAGAATTACTGTACATATTCATTATGGGATTATGGGATTATATAGCTCAGATGCCACCTCCTCCAAGAAGTTTCCCTTGATTGTCCTTTCTCTGCTCCTCCCCCACCCAAATAAAATTTCTTTCTCCCTCCTTAAATTTTCTTAGAGAACTTTATCTGGAGTTCATATTGTATGCCCCAGGTGAATGCAAACTCTTCCAGAAAAAGGACTATCTTTTTGTTTTTATACTCAGCAATTACCATACACAGTACCCTAAATATGTCTTATGTCATTGATTGTTCATTGTGATCTAATAAACTATATGCTCCCAGAGGGCAGGAATCATGTAATTTTTTTTCTTTGTATCCCCAATGCCCACATAGTGGATATATTTCAAATGCTTGTTAATTGAGCAAACTGTGTTTCATCTGTACAGCTCTTTTACATATAATGAAAGTGAAACATTGACTACTCCATATCAATGTCTGCTTATCTTCAAAAATACTCCACAGAGTTTTCAAAATGTTCTACTTTATTAATATCCTAGGAGGAAGGGAAGTCCAGGGGCCTGAATAAATTGTTTTCATTGTTGTTTTTGTGGTGTTTTTTGTTTGTTTTGTTTTGTTCTGTTTGCATTTTATTTATTTTTTTTGTTTGTTTTCTAGGCAAATGAATGTAGATCAACTTTGTGGCATTGGCTCAGGTTTGAGTTTATACATTTCTAAGGCTGAGAGTCTGCCTCTACTACCAATTAATTGCAAAAGCTCAGACATCACAATTGACAAAAATCCCTTAGTTAATTTGAAAAACACATTAGAGCTTTTAATCATTGGCAAAGACAGATGGTGCCACACATAGGAAATATGTTGTGATAGGTTGAAAAATCAAGTAATGCCTTTTGGACTAAATGTAAAGAGAAAAAGTTAGTTTGCAGCTAATCAGTTGAGTTGGAGAGGATTGCAAATTTAGGAGCAGAGAACTCCACAATCCTGAGAAAGAATCACTTTTTAGGAGATGAGAAAGAGTGCATTTTTCCCTTTCTCTTCCCCCTCCACATTGACTGTGTTACCCCTGGGATCCATAAAAGAAATATACCTAAAGGGTATTACTTGAGGACTTTATGAAGAGATAGAAAATATAATTAAGCAATAATTAAGTGCTTACTATATCAGGCACTGTGCTAAGCACTAAGGTTTTCTCTTTTTTTTAAAACAAAGGCAGTGTCTGTCTTCAAGAAGCTTACCTTCCAAGGGGTATCACAATTGATACAAAAATAGAGTAAGTATGGAATAAATTGAAGGTAGCATTATAGAAGACAGGAGAATCTGAGTAGACTGGGAAAGGCCTTCTACAAAAGGAGGTATTTCTTCTGGCTCTTGAAGGGATTCTAAGAGGCGGAGGCAAGAAGGGAGAATAGGAGGGATGGGAGATAGTCAATGCAAAGGGATGAGAAACAAGAGATGGAGCATCATGTGAGAAAAAGCAAGTAGGCTTTTATGATGGAAAGTGTCAGAGTGAGTGATATGTAAGGGTGAAGAGGTAGACAGAAAGAGTCCGGGAAGAGCATTACAAGCCAAACAGAAGGAATTATAGTTGATCTTCAAAATAATAAGGAACCATTAATGTGTATTGAGTAGTTGGGGTGATATAGACAGACCTAGAGCTTTAGAAAATCACCGTGGTATCTATGTGGGGACGAGTTAGAGTTAGAGACTTGAGGCAGAGAGAAGAAAGAAAATGTTAGAACATTGGTTCAAGTAAAAAGTAATGAGGGCCTAAACCAGGGTGGTGGCTATGTGACTAGAAAAAAGGGGACATAGAAGACAGACGTTGAAGATGTAGAAATGACAAATAGCATTAATTATCATACTGACCCTATAATTTCTGTCAAGAACACAGTGAGGTCATTAGCCAGACTCTTATGTGCCCCAAGAAGTTTTCCCCCTTCCCCAGATCCATTATTTGGTGGACTTTTAACTCCTGTAGAAGAACCATCCAATGAATTGGAGAACTTCCTCTAAGATTTTTCTTTTAATATTTAATGGATCAAGTTTTCCTTCTGTTATCTCTTGTTCTAAATGATTATTTCAAATTATTTTTTCAATTGTACATTATCTAGATAACAAATTTTATACTAATTCTTATATGTAAATCTTGATTGGCAATGTGCTTCAGTCCAGAGGGGTCAAAAAAAATGCCCTGAAGACACATGAGACCCATATACTCCCAAATGTAGACTTAACTAGATTCAAATGTGATAAAGAAACAATTAACAAAATAGTTAAAAATACAATAGAAGAAAGATGTTAATATGTGGCTGCATATGTGACACATGCGAGATGTATACTGTCCTATTTTGGCTGAGAAAGCAAGTAACCTTGTGTAAACACCCCAGTGGCCTGCACTTATTTGTGCATGAGAAGAAAAAGCTGGACAAATGCTCTTTTTGCTCAGTGGTAATATTCTCTAATGAGAACTAGACCCAGTCTGAGATAATTATACTCATCTGATAGTGTAGTTCTGAGATTCTCCTATATCACCTTTTAAGGAAGTCTATCTGTTATGAGGTATTTTAATAATGTAATTTCTCTATGTCTACATTTATAATATAGGCTTCTATACTTTGAGCCATGAATTACTTGAGGTACATGCTACCACCTCAAAGATCATAGCCCATTCTTGTCCAAGAGTAAAAGGGGCTAGAGCAGAATCTATTATGCTTAAGCTAAAGCCAAAAAAACAAACAAACAAACAAAAAACAGAGGTAGCAATCATGATCTCAGAAAAAAACAAAAAACAAAAAAAGGTATATCCAGTTAAAAGAAATAAGGAAGGAAGCCATATCTTGATGAAATGTACCATAGACAATGAAGTTATGCCAATACTAAACATATGCACACCAAATGGAATAACATTTAAATTTTTGAAGGAGAAGCTGAACGAGTTATAGCAGGAAATATGCAATAAAACTATACTAGTTGGGGGACCTCAATTTTCCCCTCTCAGAACTAGATAAAATCTAACCAAAAAAAATAAGCAAGAAAGAAGTTAGGGAAGAGAATAAAATTCTGGAAAAGTTAGATATGATAGATCTCTGTTGAAAACTGAATGGGAATAGAAAGGAATATACCTTTTTCTCAGAAGTACATGGCACCTACTGTAAAATTGTATTATGTACTATGGTATAAAAACCTCCCAAAATGCAGAAAAGCAAAAATATTAAATGCATTCTTTTCAGATCATAATGCAATAAAAATTATATCCAATAATGTGCAATGGAAAGATAGATTAAAATTAATTGGAAATAAAGTAATCTAATCCTAAAACATAACTGGGTCAAAGAATAAATCATAAAAGCAATCAATAATTTTATTAAAGAGAATGACACTAATGAGACAATATACCATGCATACCATTATGGAGTACATCCAAAGCAGTACTTAGAAGAAAATTTTTATCACTAATTGCTTACATCAATAAAAAAGAGAAAGAGCAGATCAATAAATTGGGCATGCAAATAAAAGAAAACTAAAAAAAATACAATTAAAAATACTTAATTAAATGCCAAATTAAAAAACCTGAAAATCAAAACAAGAGATTTATAAAAATGAAAGTAAAAAAAAACCTTTTAATTAATGAATAAAACTAGGGACTGGTTTTATAAAAAAAATAGATAAACCATTATTTAATTTGATTAACAAAAGGAAAGAAGAAAATCGAATGACTGGTAAAAATAAAAGAAGGTGTAAATTAACCAATTAACCATCAATGGAGAGGAAATAAAAACAATTTTAGGAGCTATTTTGCCCAATTATATGCCAATATAATTAACAATCTAAATGAAATGGATGAATAGCTACAAAAATATAAATTTCCCATGTTAACAGAAGAGAAAAGAAAATACTTAAATAAGCCAAACTTGGGGGGGAAATTGAATGAGTCATCATTGAAATTCCCAAGAAAAAATCCCCATAGCCAGATGGATTCACAAGAAATTCAACCAAAATAAAATTATAGACCAATTTCCCTAATGAATATTGATGCAAAAAATTAAATAAAATACTAGCAGGAAGATTATACCAATATATTGTAAGGATCAAAAGCAATGACCAGGCAGGATTTATATATAAAATGCAAAACTGATTCAATATTAGGAAAGCTATCAGTATAATTGACAATATCAATAACAATACAAACAGAAATCATATGATTATCTCAAAATATGCAGAAAAAGCCTTTCACAAAATACAGTAACCATTCCTATTAAAAATACTACAGAACACAGGAACAAATGGAGCTTTTTTTTTTTTTTTGCTTTTTAGTGAGGCAATCAGGGTTTAGTGACTTGCCCAGGGTAACAGCTAGTAAATGTCAAGTGTCTAAGGTCAGATTTGAACTCAGGTCCTCCTGACTCCAAGGCCAGGTCTCTATCCACTGTGCAACCCAGCTGTCCCTAAGTGGAGCTTATCTTTAAAAAAGATAAGTAATATTTATCTAAAACAATTAGCAAAAATAGCTGTAATGGAGGTAAACTAGCAGCCTTCCCAGTATAATCAGAGATGAAACAAGGATACCCATTATCACCACTATTATTCAGTGTTCTATTGGAAATAAGCTATAGCAATAAGACAAAAAAAAGAAAACGGAGGAATTAGAATGGGCAATAAGGATACAAAATAATCATTCTTTGTATATGATATGACTGTATACTTAGAGAATCAACTAAAAAAGTGGTGCAAAACATTGACAACTTTAGCTAAATTGCAGGATACAAAATAAACCCACATAAATCATTAGCATTCCTATATATTACCAACAAAGTCCAGCAGCAAGAGATAAAAGATAAATCCCATTTAAAGTAAGTGTAGACGATATAAAATACCTGGCAGTCTACCTGTGAAGACAAACCCAAGAGCTATAGGGATACAATTGCAAAACACTTTTCACACAAATAAATCAGATCTAAACAATTAGAAAAAAAATATTAACTCCTTATGGGTAGGTTAAGCCAATACAATAAAAATGACAATTCTACCTAAATTAATTTACTTATTCAGTCCCACACCAATCTAACTACCAAACATCATTTTATAGAGATAGAAAAAATAAAAACAAGATTCATCTGGAAGAACAAAAGGTCCAGAATATCAAGGGAATTAATGAAAAGAAATGCAAGGGGAGGTGGCTAAGCCATACCAGATCTTAAAATGTATTATAAAACAACAATCATCAAAAC
This sequence comes from Vombatus ursinus, assembly GCF_900497805.2. Taxonomy (NCBI): domain Eukaryota; kingdom Metazoa; phylum Chordata; class Mammalia; order Diprotodontia; family Vombatidae; genus Vombatus; species Vombatus ursinus. The sequence goes on from NW_020954548.1 coordinate 6,540,235, forward strand.
TACTTGATACTGGCTAAGAAATAGAGGGGTGGATCAGTGAAATAGGTTAGCACAAAAGACACAGTAGTCAATGACTATGGTAATCTATTGTTTAATAAAGCCAAAGACTCCAGCTTCTGGGATAAGAACTCTTTGACAAAAAACTGTTGGGAAAACTGGAAAATAGTATGGCAGAAACTAGGCACAACACTGTATTCCAAAATGAAGTCAAAGTGGTTACATGATTTACATATAAAGGCTGATAAAATAATCAAACTGGAGGAGCAAAGAATAGTTTACTAATCATATTTATGGAGAACAGAAGAATTTAAGACCAAACAAGAGACAGAGAACATTATGAAACGTAAAATGGATGATTTTGACTACAATAAATTGAAAAATTTTTGCACAAACAAAGCAAATGCAACCAAGATTAGGAGGAAAGCAGAAAACTAGGAAAGAATTTTTACAACCAGTGTCTCTGATAAAGGCATCATTTCTAAAATATATAGAGAACTGAGTCAGATTTATAAGAATACAAGTCATTCCCAGATTGATAAATGGTCAAAGGATATGAACAAGCAGTGTTCAGATGAAGAAATTAAAGCTATCTATAGTCATATGAAAAAATGCTTTAAGTCACTATAGATTAGAGAAATGTTGATCAAAACAACTCTGAGGTACCACATCATACTTATCAGATTGGCTAACATGGCAAAACAGGAAAATGATAAATGTTGGAGAAGATGTGGGAAAGTTGGAAAGCTATTGCATTGTTGTTGGAATTGTGAAGTGATCCAACCATTTGAGAGCAATTTGGAACTATGCCCAAAGGGCTATAAAACTGTGCATACTCTTTGATCCAGCAATACCATTCCAGGTCTGTATCCCAAAGAGATCATAAAAATAGGGAAAGGACTAACATGCACAAAAATATTTATAGCAACTCTTTTTGTGGTGTCAAAGAATTAGAAATTGAGGGGATGCCCATCAGTTGGAGAATGGCTGAACAAGTTGTGGTACATGAATGTAATGGGATACTATTGTTGCACAAGAAATGATGAGCAGCAGACTTCAGAAAAACCTGGAAAGACTTATGTGAGTGGAATGAGCAGAACCAGGAGAACATTACACACAGTAACAGCCACATTGTGTGGTGACTAACTTTAATAGACTTATCTCTTCTTAGCAATGCAAGAATCTAAGACAATTCCAAAAGATTCATGAAGGAAAATGCTGTCCATATCCAGAAAAAGAACTATAGAGTCTGAATGCAGATTGAAGCATATTATTTACTCACTCTCTCTCTCTCTCTCTCTCTTTCTTTCTCTCTCTCTTGTTTCTTCTTTCTTCTATTAGTTCTAATCCTTTACAACATTAAACAAGGTTTAATATGAATGTGTATGTTGAGCTTATATCAATTTACACACTGTCTTGTGGTGGGGGAGGGGAGAGATGTGGAGAAAATTTGAATCACAAAATCTTATGGAAGTGAATGTTGAAAACTAAAAAATAAATTTACAAAAATAATAATAAAGTTATTTTATAGAACTAGAAAAAATAAAATTAATCTGTAAGAACAAAAGGTAAAGAATATCAATATATAGAGTTTTATTTATCAAATAAATTTATTAGAATACATGCATTCCCAAATTGATCAAAGGATAGTAACAGGTAGTTTTCAGATAAATAAAACAAAGCTATCTCTAGTCACATGAAAAAATTATGTAAATCACTATTGAAATGCAAAATAAAGGAACTCTGGGTTGTCACCTCACAACTATCAGATTGGCTAATCTGACAAAAAAAGAAAATGATAAATGTTGGAGGGGATATAAGAAAACTGGGACACTAATGCACTATTGGTGGAGTTGTGAACTGATCTGACCATTCTGGAGATCAATTTGGAACTATGCCCAAAGGGCTATAAAACTGTGCATACCCTTTGATCCAGCAATACCCTTTCTAGGTCTATATCCCGAAGAGATTATTTTAAAAAGGGGGAAGGACCTACTTGCACCAAAAAAAATATAGCAACTATTTGTGGTGGTTAAGAATTGGAAACTGAAAAGATGCCCATCAATTAGGCAATAGCTAAAAAGTTGTGTTATATGAGTGTGATGGATATTATTGTGCTATAACAAAAGATGAGCAGGACACTTGCAGAAAAACCCTGGAAAGACTTATATAAACTGATGCAAAGTGAAGTGAGCAGAAGCAGGAAAATATCATATAGCAATACAGCAATTGTACAGTAACATCAATATTATAAGATGAAGAACTCTGAATGACTTAGTTATTGTCAGCAATACAATGATCCAAAATAATCCCAAAGGACTCATGATGAAACTCGCTATCCACCTCCAGAGAAAGAAATTATTTTGTCTGAATATAGGCTTGCCTTCCTTCTTTCTTTATCCTTCCTTCTTCCTTCCGTCCCTCCTTCTCTCTCCCTCTCTCTCTCTCTCTTTCTCTCTCTCCCTCTCTCTGTCTGTCTGTCTGTCTCTCTCTCTGTCTCTCTCTCCCTCACTCTTTCTCTCTTTCTCTCACTCTTCTACAAAATGACTAATATGGAAATGCTTTATGTGATTGTGTATATATAACATGTATCATATTGCCTACCATCTCAGGGAGTGGGGAGGCAAGGACAGGAGGCAAGGACAGAATTTGGAACTCAAAACTTAAAAAAAATGTAAAATTGTTTTAACATGTAATTGGGGGAAATACATATTATTTTCAAAAAATTGGCTCTGCTCCTCACTAACTGTATGACCTTGAGCAAATCATTTATTTTCTTTGATATTTAGATTCTTCATTTGGAAAAGGGTGAGAGGATGATCTCTTTAGATAGTATATATGGCCTTTGTAAATTCACATGATATTCAGATGACAAATGAACAAAATCCTTTCTATAGTGAAATATGAGGAGTAATTTTGTATATGTTATATATATATATTATATATAATATACACACACACACACACACACGTATATGTATATGTGTGTGTACATATACACACATATTCCTGAGACCCAACTGTCAAAATTTTACCAGTACATCCATATGTACTGGTTAGTATGTGTGTGTATCTATCACAAATACACACATTTACATATATACATACATATATGTACACATACATACATACATATCATTAACCAACAAAAAATACAAATATAGCAGGATAGCAAGACCTTGTGTTTTCTGTAATACTCAGTCCATTATATGACCATAAAGATTCAGTTTACTATAGAAAACTCTTTATTAAAGCCTGCCTCATCCTGTCTTATGTTTTCATCAAGTATATATATGCTTGATTCATAAGTCAATCATTCTCATAAATCTTTTATAGAAGTGAGCATGTAGATATGTGGGTCAATAGACATTGATGCCCAGTTGATCACTTTCTTTCAGGACTTGAGGATAATGCAGCAATCCCTTATTGGTTACTTAGTCCCTTTGATGGGGAGACAGGAATAGAGGGTTTACTGTAAACTCATATATCTTCCCATACAGCCAGAGATCATGTTCCATGAACTAATCACTGATACTCTTGTAATTCCCCCACCCCCAACATGTTTTCCAATTCACTTCTCTCAATGTTCACCTGAGAATGGATTTGGTTCTAGGACAAAATCTATTCCTCCTCCTCCTCCTCCTCCACCTTCTTCTTCTTCTTCTTCTTCTTCTTCTTCTTCTCTCTCTCTCTCTCTCTCTGTGATTTCTAGTTTTTCATCTAAAACATTAAAGACTGTGATTATAGGGTCTATTTGTGATGTTCATGATTATCATTAATGGGTTTATGATAGCAAATTTACTCCATTTGTTGTTGTTTTGTTGTTAGAAATACTTGCAATTTTAATAGCATACTGATTAGTCTAACAATAAAAAAGATTAAATAGGTATAGATCAAAATCCTTACATTATTAGATTTGGTCTCTTTTTAGAAGACCCTAATTTTCTGTGGCTCTCTGGGTCACTGATATTCTAAGAATCCAGATGCCCAAATGAGGCATTTTAACTACATATAGAACACAACCTTCCTTCCTCACATGCCATCATATCCAAGGGGAGTGGGTCATTTGTTGGAGTAGGGCAGTTATTGAATGCAAGTCTTTACAGTCTCTGCTTCCTCCCATTAACCTCCCTTCTCTCCACCCTCATTGACTCACCCTCACAGAATGGTCATCCAGGTAGAATTGTTACGTGAGTATGAAGTTAGACAGGACAAAAAGGAAGATGGCTTTAAGTATGATAGAGTTGAAGCACATATGCCAAAATGGTTGGGTTGACCCAAATGTAGCACTCAGTGTTCCTACCATCTCATTAGTAACTCATACAGGAAGCTACTAAATAGCTATATGTGTGTGTGTGTGTGTGTATATGTGTGTGTGTATGTGTGTATATATATATATATGTATATATATTCTAATCCCACCAATAGTAGAGTGTCATATCTAAATGATGTGAGTATAGAACAATATTTAGCTAACTTTTACCTCTTTCCAGTATTATCAGATTCTGTGATTTAGTGTTGGATGGGACATTAGGAGGCAGCTAGGTGGTGGAATGGATTAGTGTCAGGTCAAGAGTACAGAAGAACTGAGTTGAAATCCAGCTTCAGACACTTACTAGCTGTGTGATCCTGGCCAAGTGACTTAAACCTGTTTACCTCAGTTTCCTCATCTGTCAAATGAGCCGCAAAAAGAAGTGGCAAACCATTCCAGTATCTTTGCAAGAAAATGCCAAACGAGGTCATAAAGAGTTGGACATGACTGAACAACAACAATGGGGCACTATTCATCATACATTTCTATTTCCTCTTTTTTATAGATGAAGAAATGTAGGTCAATTGAAGTTCAGCTATCTGCCCAAGGTCATGTAAGTAGTAAATAGCAGTTGCAGTATTCAATTTCACATCATCTGGCTCCAAATGCAATGTTATTTCCATGACAGGTCTTCTCTGCAGTTGATTAGGAATTTATTAAGTTCCTACTATGTGTACTACTGTGTGATGAAAAGAGACAAAAATAAAACCATCCCTACCCTCAAGGAGCTTACATTGTAATGGGTTGGAATATATAAGAAGTTTTTAAAAATTTTGAGGGGGAAGAGACAATAACAGGGTAGTTCAAGAAATACCATATTTGAGAGGTAACACTTGAGCTAAACCTTGAAGGCAACTAGAGAATTCCAAAGGTGGAGGTGAGGAGTCAGATTATACAAAGGCATAAAGACAAGAAGTAGTTTGTTATTTGTGGGGAAGATCATAAAGGCCAATTTTACTAGGATGTTGACTGAGTTGAAAGTGAAAAGGGAAGAATTGTGGGGCAAAATAGTCTGGAAAGCTGGGCTGGATCTAGACTGTGAAGGGCCTTAAGTGTAAAACAGAAAAGTTTGGATTTTTTTTTCCTTTAGAAAATAGGGAACCACTGAGTATTTTGAACAGAGAGATTACATTTTTAGACCTTTCCTTAAGAAATGTCATTTTAGTAGCTATGAGGAGGACATGCTAGAGGAAGATGGGAGGAGAAGCAGGTAGATCTATTAGGAGTCTTTTGCAATAGGTCAGGCAAGAGGCAGTGCAAGTATGGACTAGGAAAGAGTCTGTGTGAGTTGAAAGAAAGGTTTAAATTCAGGAGGGGTTGTGGTAATACTATTTACAAGACTTGGCAACTCACTGGATGTAGGGAGTTGGGATGAAAAGTGAAGGATGGGATGGTGGAGCCAAGATGGTAGCATAAAAGCAGAAATTTTTCTGAGCTCTCCTAAATTCACCTCCAAATAACATTAAAAATAACACCTCAAAATAAATTCTGGAGTGGCAGAATCAATAAAAGGATGAGGTGAAGCAATTCTCTAGCCCAACACAACTTAAAGGGTTGGCAGGAAAGATCTGTCTCACGGGGGTGAGATTAGAATGAAATCCAGCACAGGCCATGTCCTAGCAAACCAGCAGCGGCCTTGGGCAGGTGGGTAGGTGGGGGGTTGGGGGGCAGTGGTGACTGAACCAACAGTGACAGCTTCCTGAACCCTCAGCCCACAGATGGTGAGGATGTCAGACAACTGGTCAAAAGGAGATTATAGTGGACCTTTTGCTGGGAGCAGGGCTCTGTTGCAATGGCCATACCTAGTTCAGAGTCACTAGCAGAAACAGAAACCCTGCTCACGGTTCCAACACTGAAAAGAGTGCTTGTGGTAACTCAAAAACCAAAGCACAGGCCAGGAGAGTAGTGAACATACCTCTTCTTAGATCATACCTATTTGAAAGAAGTAAAAACTTGCAAGGTCCCAGACCTATTTCTGAAAATAGCAGCACAAAAAAACTTGAAGCTTGGGAGAGTGTTTCCTCCACTCTGGCAGCAGAACTCAACTTTAATGTAAAGTTAAAAGTCAAGACATAGGCTGGAAAAATGAGAGAGAGAAAAATAAAAGATCCTGACTCTGCAAAGTTACTATGGTGACAGGGAAAATCAAAACACAAACTCAAAGAAGACAACAATGTCAAAACAGCTACACGCAAACCTCAAAGAAAAATATGAATTGGTCTCAGCCCCCTACCAAAAAAAAGTAATCATTGCAAGAGCTCAAAAAGGATTTTTAAAATCAAATAAGATAGGTAAAGGAAACATTGTAGGGGGGGGAATGAGAGTGATGCAAAAAAAATGAAAACTGGGTCAACAGTTTGTAAAAGAGGCACAAAATAAACTGAAAAAAACTAATGCCATAAAAAAGAATAGGTAAAATGTAATAATACTAATAAAAATAATAATAATAAAATATAATAGGTAAAAAGAAACCCCCCAAAAAATTCACTGATAAGAATTTCCTTAAAAATCAGAACTGTCATTAAAGAGAATGACAATAATAAGATAATATACCTAAATTTATGGTATGCAACCAAAGAACTACTTAGAAGAAAATCTATGACTTTAAATGTTTACATCAATAAAATAAAGAAAGAGAAGATCAGTTATTTAGGCAAGCAAAAAAAAAACCTAGAAAAATAACAAATTAAAAATCCCCAATTAAACACCAAATTGAAACCCTGAAAAACTAAGGAAAAAATAATAAAATTGAAAATGAGAAAACCATTGAACTAATAAATAAAACTAGGAGGAGGTTTTATGAAATTTTTTTAAAGATAAGCAATTGGTTAATTTGATTTTAAAAAAAGAAGAAAATCAAATTAACAGTATCAAAAATGAAAAAGATGAATTCACCACTAATGAAGTTGCAATTAACATTTGTAAAATTGTAAAGAAGTTGGGTTTGCATTGTGGTTCCATTGGAATGAAGATACAAGGTAGGAAGCCTGAGCACTCTACTGGTGCTGATAGGGTGCACGGTAACCTCGTTGCTATATTACAGTGATATTTTATGACTGTGGCTTGTGTTGAAGAAACTTGACTGAACTAGGAAAAGCTGTCCATGCTGTGGGCTACAAGGAGAGACAAAACTGGTTTCTCGACTGGTTCTTAAACATAGTATCTTTCTTGGGAAATAGTCTATACCAGCTCTCCTAGCAAGAAAAGCGGCTCACTTCACTTCTTTCCCAGAAGCTTATGTCAGTGGGAAAATAAAATGTACCTGCCTAGGTTAGACTGAGATGAAATTTTATGTCCATGTCTGAATCTTCTGTTTATACTTGCTTCCCTGAGCTTAAGAGACTAATGAGAGTTCTGAGAAATGAACATTACCAGCGTTAATGGCTACCTTATGACTGGGAATTCTTGCATTATGTGACAGTTGCACAGTAGGAGTTGATTTCTGCAACACAGTCCTAGAGGCAAAGGGCACTACTGCCCAAAGTAATCTGTAGCTAAAGAATCAGAGTCTTAACCTGGCTAGTAAGAATATTTGGACTTGAGAATTTCTCGAGCACAAATCCTGAGTAAGTGAGAAACATTTAAATACTCGTACAAAATTTGTGTGTGTGTGTGTGTATGTGTATGTGTGTGTTTAAATCACACAGGAGAATTTAACAGGTTTAAAGATTTTTTGTTGTTATTGTTTAATACATGCTTATGAGTCTTTTGTGTTTTAAGTATTTCTTTTGTGGTAGAGGAAAAAAATAGCTACCCTAAACCTGATAAGATACTTTATACCTTATATATTGACTACACTTTCCAGAATAGACTCAGTTAATCTCTTTTAGGAGAGAATCTAGACATAAACCATACTTAAGTATTGCTTAAGACAAGTTACCTGGAGCTCTGGAGTGGTAGTATAATGAGTCAGAGAGAATGAGGATTTTTTTTTTTTACTCCTACTGTTTAAGATTGATCTCCCCCACTCCCTGTATGAGTCTAGAGTTGAGGCCCCTTGTGATAGGAGATTGCCTCTTTCTACCTTCTGGGCTTCAGCATGTCATTTGAGACTTTCCTATATAGCTCCAAACTACTTTCATACTTTTATTTCACATTTCTCCCTTTCATAATAGTATTTTCTAACCAGACTAGACTACTAGCCATTCCACAAAATTACTTTTCCATTACCTGCCTTGAACATTTGCATAAGCTCTTTCCCATGTCTGGAATGCACTCCTTCCTTATCTCAGCCTCTTAGTCTTCTTATTATCTTCCTTCTGGGTGTCAACTCTCCTGGGAAGCTTTCTTGATTCCTCCCTACCCCTAGTTATGAATATTCTTTTCCTCCTCCGTACACTGAAATACTTATAGATTTATATGTTGTATGTCCCTAAATGGAATGTAAATTTCTTAATGGCATTTCATAAGTCATTTTTGTTTTTGTACCTCCAAGTCCTGTCATAGTGACTCTCACATAGACACTTAATAAATGTTCATTGAATTGAATCAGTTGTAATCATTCTATACTTGTTCTGCTACTGTTTATGTCAAAGGAATGTCATTCTCAAATAGGATTTCAAATCCACAGGTTTAACACAAAATCTTACATCTGAAAAAGAACCCCTCCCCCAGATAGCACCCATGCCAAGTGATCATAAACTTCTACTTGGGAACCTCCAGTGATGGGGACCTTGATTTTCTTATTCTCATTTCGCTTCTCTGTGTTTTTGCATTGCGTTTATGCCTGAAAAGGATTCCTACCCCTGCTCTACCTTCTAGAATTCCTGATCTTCTTCAAGACTCTTCTAAAGGGCTACCTGGTACATGAGACCTTTCCTGATCTCCTCAGATATTACTGTCCCCTCCCTCAATCACTTTGTATTTATTTTGCATAAAGCTTATATATGTACTTCTGGCTTTCCTCAATAATATGTATAATATGTAATATTACACATAATAATATTATATACAATATATACTATTAGATATTAATATGTTATACATGATATTACAATGTAATACGGATTATATAATAACCCTATGAGGTCAGAGACTGGTTCACTTCAATCTTTGTACCCTCAGCACTTAGTCCAATTCTTGGCACATAAAAGGTACTTAATAAATACTTACTAATTGATCAAGGATTAGCCTATAGTTCATTACTTTTTTTTATAGCTTTTATTGTTATGATGAATTACTCAAAGGACTGATGCAGGATTTTTTGTTTGTTTGTAAATTATATTATAAATGAAATGAAAGTAATAGAGGAAAGAAGTGGAAAAGAAGTTAGATCATTGGAGGAAAGATGTGGAAAGAGAATTGACAACTTAGCCCTATAATAACAACAAGAGCATTTGTATAACACTTCAAGGTTTTCAAAGTGCTTTACAAAATGGTATCTCATTTTATCTTTACAACAACCCTGGAAGATTAGTGCTATTATTATTCTTGTTTTATAGATGGGGAAACTGAGGCAGATGGACGTTAAGTGATTTGGCCAGGGTCCTACAGCTAATTAGTGTCTGAAGCTAGATTTGAAGTCGGGTTTTCCTGATTCCAGATCCAACATTCTGCTCATTGTCTTACATAGCTAGAAAAAAACCTTACCAAGTAATAGACTCCTTGCAAATTATAATAGAACAAAAACAAGTGACTTGGAAAACAGGTTAAGGAGAGATACTTTATGAATCATTGTGATATCAAGAGGTATGACAAAAAGAAAAAAAGAACATAGATATAAAATTCCAAGAAATCATAAAAGAAAACTGCCTGGATCTACTAGAACCAGAAAGTAAAAACAGAATCTACCATTACCTTCCTGAAAGAAACCTCAAAATGAAAACTCCCAGGAACATCATAGCCAAAGCTTCCAAGTCAAAGAAAAAAATAATGCAAGGAGCCAGAAAAAAAAAAGAAAAAGAAAAAGATTTTACACACCAAGGAACCACAGTTAGGATCACATAAGATTTAGTGACTGTATAAAGGAGCAGAGAACGTAGACTGTTATATTCCAAAAGGCAAAAGATATAACCTTATGACAAAGAAAAACTTATCCGCCAAAACTGAGTATAATGCTATGGCGGGTGGAAGGGGAGGTCGGGGAGGTAATGAAATAAAGGGCTACCAAGACTTGCTGATGAGAAGACAGGTTTGAGTAGCCATTTTGAAATACAAATCTGGGAGCAAAAAGAAACATAAAAAGCTGAATATAAGCTAGCCATCAGAAAGAATTTTATAAGAATGAAGTGATTGGATTCTGATGGAGAGGGGGAAGATGGATGATACAAGCAACTTTTGAAAACTATAATGTCAGCAGAGGTAAAAAAGTGAGTCAAATAAAAGATATAGGAGTGAGTTTCATTATATTGTAATGAGATTAAAAGAAGAAAGGCAAAGGAAGGGGAAATGAATTAGTAGGGAAGAAAAGGGAAGTTTCAGGAAGGGCTTATCTCACGTAACTGGGGACACAAGTAAAAGTTTACATAAATGAGAAAAAAAGTGGTGGGAGCAGGCATCACCTGAACCTCATTTTGAACCAAGGCAGAATGGAAAAGAACCAGGAAAACAATTAATGCTATAACAATATTGTTCATATTAATAGAAAAAATGTGATATTGTCAATTCTGGAAAGTATCACATGGCAATACAATGTTAGAGACATGGAAAAGACAGACTGAAAATGATGCATATTCTTCCTTATGGCTGAATACAGATGATATGTCGTTTTTTTTCTACATGTAGAAACAGAATATGCTTCAATCTGTATTCTAATGATCCTATTTGCTTACAAATACCAACAATTAAATGAGCTATTTTACGGACTTTTAAAGACATTGTCTTTTTCTGCCTTTTACATTTACTAATACATCTCTGCCTCATCCCTATTCCAGAGTCATTCCTTATAGCAAGGAATGAAAGAATGAATGAGACAGACAGACAGACAGAGACAGAGAGAAAAACAAAAAGAGGAGGAAGAGAGGAAAAGAGGAAGAAAAAGAATAAGATGATGATGATGATGATGATGATGGAGAAAGAGAAGAAAGAGGGGGAGGAAGAAAAGGAGGATGAGAAGAAAAATCTATCCCTTACATCAAGGAATTGAAAAAGAAAGAAAAAAAGTTCAAAAAACTAATCAACACATTAACAAAATTTTCACACCTCTGCAAACACAAAAGGAATGTATATTCTCATATCATTTCTTTAGAGACAACCATGGGCGTTATAATTATATGTCAATTGTGATTGTTTTGTTATCGTCGTGTCTACCTGTTGCTGTTCTTTCCATTTCCATTGTTATCATAAATATTATTTCCTGCTTCTGTTACTTCACTTCCTGCATGATAGATTCAAATCATAGATTGTGTTTCCCACCTGAACATCCCTCCTTTTATTATTTATTTATTTTTGGTTATAACTTTCTGCCTAGATGAAAGATAGAGGAGCACAGTGAATAGAGAGCCAACTTTGGAGTTAGGAAAGTGTGGGTTCAAGTTCCCTCTTTGACATATAGTAGCTACAAGACAAGTACCTTAAACTCTCAATGTGCCAGACAGCTTTCTAAAGGATTATAAATTGCAGAGAAATCACTTAGCTACATCCATTGAGAAAGTTTATCTGCCTAGAGTTTATCATACCCATGAAAGCATATATTTAGACCAAAAACACAAAATAAAATTATTCAAATACTTTCAATCTCCAGAACCCCTTATGTCCTTTTTAAATAGTTTTGTCGGTTTATTTTCTTTGTATTGCTGGATACTGGCCAATCCCGTCATGTAAGCAGTCCTGTTTTCTTTTGTCTGAATTATCTATACCTTTCTCCCAATGGCAAAAGGTCGTGCCTAGTTCACAGAGGATCCCACTGCTATCTCGAATGTGCCATAGAAATGGGTCCCTGGGACCGAATCATCCATTCCGTTGTACCTGACTCTCATTTGATCTCTTATAGTATGTTTCCCATCTTCCAGTTAGTTCTTACTTCTCCCTGCCAGACTTCCTTGTGACAGGCTGCCAGGATTCTGCAATGGCCAATGGGATTTGTTGACAAATAACAAAGATGCTTCTTGTCTTACCATCAAATTTACATCCTTTGTGTTTGGCAAGTAAGCCCTACATGACAGGAAAGGCTTTGTTGTGGTCTGTGACTCATTTCACGCACTCTTCTACCACTCCCTGGGTGCAGTTTTATTGCAATCTGCCTGTTTCACAATCCCAGCAGGGCATCTCCGAAACAATATGTATACAATGAAAAAAGAAAAGCAGTGATTCAGCAACTGTGAAATGAAGCAGGAGCAGCGTTTGTTTATGAGCACACCTTCAATTTCATCTGAGAATTAGCTTCTCCATTGTTAGGAGCTTTATAATGAGGATATGAAACATTAGAGAGAAATTGTTGCTCCAACGGGGAAATGCCCATGTGCTTTAAAATTCCTTTTAGACCAGGGCATCACTGAGTTGGAGAAAAGGCTAGAAACAAGTTGCTTCATTCCTCAAAAAAGCACTATGCCTGTTGGGCTTAATGGAATGCCCATGTGTGCCAAAGACAATGGAAACACTTTTGTAGCTAACTTCCTTACAAGCGTACATCTGAGACGAGTAATGTGTGAGGTAGATTGAATGGGGCATGTTTCCGTTCACATCTGACCTCTGTGTGGAGTTGGTTCCCAAGTGAAAGGCCCTGGGATCCTATGTTTATCTTATGACAGTAACACGTTGGCCATGCCTGCCCAATAGTAGCCACCCAGAAGTTTTGGTAATTCTCCAGACAACACATACGTCATAAGGGCTCTGCTAACAAGGTTTTAGTAAGAGGGAGAGACCTGTCAAGTATATTTTCATTAAATATTTGGCCCTGTACTGCTCTCCTTGCTAGTGTTATATAGGGCCTATGGAGATAAGAGAAAGGAGTGGCAAGCATTCAGGAAGAGCAATGCTAGTTGCCACGACCACACATGGTACCTCTTTATTATAAAGAGCTCCTACTTTTCTGGAGGAAGGAGAAAGGAGTTACAGTTAATGGTAAGCTCAATACCCTTCATCTAGGAGAAGCAGCAGTTGGATCTCCAAGTCTTGACTTCCAAATCAAGACCTTTTCAAGAGAAATGAGAGACTTCTCTAGAGTTATTATATACTGCTATTTATTGTGTAGTATTGAGCATCTAGGTGTCACAGTGGATAGAAAGCTGAGCTTGAGATCAGGATGACTCATCTTCCTGAGTTCAAATCTGGGTTCGGACACTTAGTAGCTGTGTGACCCTGGACAAGTCAGTTAAACTTGTTTGACTCAATTTCCTCATCTATAAAACCTGGAGAAGGAAATGGCATAACATTATCTGCAGAAGGAAATAGCAAACCATTCCAGTATCTTTGCCAAGAAAATCCCAAATAGGGTCACGAAGAGTTAGATACAACTGAAATGACTTAACATCGTGTAGTCTTGCATATTTATGTATTTCCTTATACTTTCAGCTAGATTGTAAGTTTATTGAGGGCAGAGACCACATTTAAAAAAATATTTACTTGTCTTTAATTTTCAACATTTACTTCTATAGATTTTGAGTTCTAAATTTTCTCTCCCTCCTTCTGCTTCCCCCTCCCCAAGATGCAATCTGATATAGGCTATATGACTGTATTATACATATTTCCACATTAGTGATGTTGTAAAAAAAAAAAAAAGAATTAGAACCAAAGGGGAAAACCATAAGAAAGAAATGAGAGAGAGAGAGAGAGAGAGAGGGAGAGGGAGAAAGCAAATAATATGCTTCAATTTACATTCAGACTCCATAGTTCTTTCTCTGGATATGGATAGCATTTTTCATCATGAAATCTTTTGGAACTGCAGAGACTACCTTTTTTTTTTTTAGGCAATTAGGGTTAAGTGACTTGCCCAAGGTCACACAGCTAGTAAGTGTCAAGTGTTTGGTCTGAGGCTGGATTTGAACTTAGGTCCTCCTGACTTCCAGGCTGGTGCTCTATCCACTGCACCACCTAGCTGCCCCTGAGACTACATTTTAATAATTGTTTCATATAAAACCAATTATATTGCCCTATAATGATTGTCATTAATTAAATTATCATTAGCCTCTATTTACATATTCCTTTAAGGGTTGCAAAATTATTTCCTATCATCAACTTTGTAAGTTGGGTTTTGAAATATTGTCATATCTATTTTACAGATGAAGAAAATAAGCATCAGAGAGGTCACATGATTTGCCCAGGATCCTATATAGACCAAGCGAATCTATCATCTAACCCACAGAATTTTCTACTTATCCACATTACCTCCCATAGACAGATTAAACATTGTTGTTGAATTGAAGAAAGAATGAATTCCTAAAATTGCCTTTTCACCAACTTCCCTTATAAAGAGCTTGCTTGAGGGTCAGTCTCTTATTTGACCCTGCTTTGCTCATTAATCTCCAAAGCAAAGTTTTCATTATCACCTGGGCCTTTTTCCATAAGCTGTTGAATTCACCTTCACACATAGATAGATTAGGTGGCTAATTATACAATTGTACTTTTCACCCATTTTAGAGTAAAGATGAGAAGAAATAGAGAAAGAAAAAAAAATTATAGTCAAATTACCTATATGTGAGATCTGGCTCTGCCACTTATAAGTTGTATGACCTTAAGCAAACACTTAACTACTCTAAATATCAGCTTCCTTTTCTTGAAAATATGGGAAATGATCTCCACATGATCAGCATCACAAGATCATCACAGAGAACAAATAAGTTAATGTTTAAAAAGTAATTTGTAAAGACATTTTTCAGACAAGAACCTGGTACTCTGTGAACCAGTGGACCTGGCCTCCTTACTATTCCTCTAATAAGACACCCCCAACCCTATATATTTTTACTGGCTGTCTACCTGTGATACAAATGATCTCATTCCTCATCTCCACCTCCTAGGTTCCCTGACATCCTTCAAGCACCAGATAAAAGTCCACCATCTACAGGAAGCCTTTCCCAATCCCTCTTGACTCTAGTGGCTTCCTTCTGTGGATTATTTCCAATTTATCCTGTGCATAGTTTGTGCATAACTTATTTGCATGTCATCTTCCCCATTAGATTGTGAGGTCCCCAAGAGTAATGATTGTCTGTTACTTTTTGTGTGTTTGCTTTTGTATTCTCAACTCTTAGCTTAGTGCCTGGCACACAGGAAGCCAAATGCCAGTTGTAGCCCAAATGCTAGTAGCTGTGCTTAGACAACATTCCATATTGACATCTATAGTGATATAGATGGCCTCACTCCATATGATGGTCAGGGGGCTAATTAGCAGTCACAAAAAGCAATTGTGTCTCTATAAAATAGTGCATACATTTTCTGACGGCATGTATCACATCTATATATCTGAGGTTCTAAAATTTATTTCATTCATTTATTAGCCTTGACTATAGATTATTTTTAAAATATTGGGTTTCCCTATTTTACTTAGGTTGGAAGTGGGTCTTATCCCACTCTGATTGATATGGGAACTTTGACCTTCTCCAATTCGAACATGAGTCAGTTTTCTCCCTTTTTAGACCAGCTGGGGTTCTCTTGCTTCTGGGAGCTTATCCTATTAATGCTGAACTTTGTGTGGGCAATCAGTTGACTTATTCCACTGCAGTTTGGAACTCTCACACTTAAGAGATCCACTAGTCTCAGTCTAACAGATAGCAAAGATTACAGAAGGGCACCACTGTGTCTGATCCTTGCACATAGTTTTAAAAGCCCCAACAGACTGCAAATCATATCTTGTCTACACAATTTGTATTGGCCCCATTAAAATTCACGAGTATCACCTTATCTTCTCATCTATCCACTCTTACTTCTCTCCATTAGAGAGGACCAAGATCTGCCAGTATGAGTTTTACATATAATTCTCTGCACTAGAAATGCCTATGAAATTGGAAAATAATTTAACATAAATTAGAGTCTAGAGGGGGAGCAGAGCCAAGATGGAAGAATAAAAGCAGTGACTTGCTCGAGCTCTCCCCCAAATTCCTCCAAATACCTGCAAAAATGGCTCTAAAGCAGCAGAACCCACAAAAAGACAGAGTGAAACCCAAGACAGCCTGGATGGTTGATCAGAAAGGTATATTACGCTGGGTGGGGAGAGGAGCGCAGTTCCGGGTGGGCACGCAAACAAAACAGGCCTCAGCAAACCTGGTGCAGAGGACTGAATCACCAGCAGATGTGGTGGTTTCCAGACTTCTCAACCCATGAACACCAAAGACAACTTAGAAGGTCAGTGAGAAAGGTCTGTGACTGTGGTGAGAAAGAAGCACAGTCCCAGCCATAGTTCCCCAAGTTTGGCCCTGGGGCAGCAGCTACTTCCAGAGCTTCTGGCCCACAGACTGAGGGGGAATTGAGTGGCTGATCAGAGAGGGATTGCAGGGATCTCTCTACTGGTGAAGGATTCTCTTGCTTTGTGGTTACAGTTCTGGGTGGAGGTCTAGGGGCGAGGAAGAGTGCTGGCGTGGTGGAACTTGTAGTGGTGGTGGAGAGGAAATCCTCCTCACAGTTCCAAAACAGAAAAGAGTGCTTGTGGTCACTCACAGACCACAGCACATGCCAGGAAAGGAGTAAACACCTTGCCCCTTATTATACCACCTTGGAAGAACTGAAAATTTACAGGTCACTAGAAGTATCTCTGAAAACAGCTGCACAAAACTCCTGAAGCTTGGGAAAGTACATTCTCCACACTGGAAGAAGACTCCTACCTTAACAAAGATTTTAAAACTCAAATAATTGGCTGGGATCATGAACAAACACAGGTGCAAAAAAAAAGTCAGACCATAGAATCATTCTTTGGTAACAGAGAAGATCAAAACATACCAACCACAAAGAGACAACAATGTCAAAGCTCCTACATCCAAAGCCTCCAAGAAAAATATGAATCTGTCTCAGGCCTTGAAAGAGCTCAAAAAGGAGTTTGAGAAACAAGTAAGACAAGTAGAGTTTGAGAAACTCTACTTGGAAGAAACTTGGAAGAGCTCAAAAAGGAGTTTGAGAAACAAGTAAGAGAAGTAGAGGAAAAACTGGGAACAGAAATGAGGGTGACGCAAGAAAATCATGAAAAACAAGTCAACAGCTTACTAAAGGAGACCCAAAAAATACTGAAGAAAATAACACCTCAAAAAAAAAAAGCTTAACACAAATGACAAAAGAGGTCCAAAAAGCCAATGAGGAGAAGAATTACCCAAAGAGCCAAACTGGCCAAATGAAAAAGGAAGTCCAAAAGCTTACTGAAGATAATACTTCCTTAAAAATTCAAATAGAGCAATTGGAAGCTAGTGACTTTATGAGAAATCAAGACACTGTAAAACAAATCCAATTGGAAAAACAGCTAACCTGGAAAATAGGTCCAGGAGAGAAAATTTAAAAATTATTGGACTATCTGAAAGCCATGATAAAAAAAAAAGAAAGAGCCTAGACATCACCTTTCAAGAAATTATCAAGGAAAATTGCCCTGATATTTTAGAACCAGAGGGCAAAATAGAAATGGAAAGAATCTACCGGTCACCTCCTGAAAGAGATCCCCAAAGGAAATATTGTAGCCAAATTCCAGAGTTCTCAGGTCAAGGAGAAAATATTGCAAACAGTCAGAAAGAAACAACTCAAGTATTGTGGAAACACAATCAGGATAACACAAGATTTAGCAGCTTCTACATTAAGGGACCAGAGGGCATGGAATACAATATTCCAGAGGGCAAAGGAGGTAGGATTACAACCAAGAATCACCTATCCAGCAAAACTGAGTATAATCCTTCAGAGGAAAAAATGGTCAATTCAGTGAAATAGAGTACTTTCAATCATTCTTGATGAAAAGACCAGAGCTGAATAGAAAATTTGACTTCCAAATACAAGACTCAAATGAAACATGAAGAGGTAAACAGGAAAGAGAAATCATAAGAGACTTATTAAGGTTGAACTGTTTACATTCCTGTATGGAAAGATGATATTTGTAACTCATGAGACCTTTGTCAGTATTAGGCTAGTTGGAGGGAAAAATTTTATATGTATGTATATATGGATATAGATATAGGTAGATAGATAGATAGATAGATAGATAGATAGATAGATAGATAGATAG
>NW_020954548.1:6558615-6646392 GCF_900497805.2 Vombatus ursinus
TAGATAGATAGATAGATAGATAGATAGATAGATAGATAGATAGATAGATAGATAGATAGATAGATAGATGGCACAGGGTGAGCTGAAGATGAAAGGGTGATATCTGGAGAATAAAATTAAGGGGTGAGAGAGGATTATACTGGGAGAAGGAGAAAGGGAGAGGTAGAATGGGGCAAATTATCTCTCATAAAACAGATAAGACAAGGTTTTTACAGTGGAGGGAAAGTTGGGGAAGGTGAGAGGGAATGAGTGAATCTTATTCTCATAGGATTTGGCTTAAAGAGGAAATAACATGCACACTCAATTGGATATAAAAATCTATCTTACCCTACAGGAAAATATGGGAAGGGGACAAGAGAACAGTGTGATGATAGACAGGAGGGCAGATTGGGGGAGGTGGTAATCAGAAGCAAACATGTTTGTGGAAGGCCAGGGTCAAAAGAGAGAATAGAATAAATGGGGGGGCAGGATAGGATGAAGGAAAATATACTTAGTTTTTCACAACATGACTACTATGGAAGTGTTTTGCCTGACTACACATGTATAATATGCATCAAGTTGCTTGCCTTTTCGATGAGGGTGGGTGGGGAGGAAGGAAAGGAGAAAATTTGGAACCCAAAGTTTTAAAAACACATGTTAAAAAATTGTTTTCACATGCAACTGTGAAATAAGAAATACAGGAAATGGGGTATAGAAATCTCTCCTGCCCTACAGAAAAATAGAAGGGGAAAGGGATAAGAGAAGAGGAGGAGAAATGGAAGGGAGGGCAGATTAGGGGAAGGGGTGTACAGAATGCATGCCATCTTGGGGTGGGGGAAGGGATGAGATGGGGAGAAAATTTGGAACTCAAAATCTTGTGGAAGTGAATGTTGAAAAGTAAAAATAACTACTTTAAAAGAAACTAAATAAATACATAAATTAGGTTGACTAAAAAAAATTCGAGTCTAGATATGGCCAAGTTCATAAGGCTGAAACATTTGGATTATGGTCCATTGCAATAGAATATTACTGTTCTGTTGTACAAATCACAGAACAGTTGACTGGATCATTATGATTAGTATTAATGATGAAAATATCCAAAGATAGGATGGATAACAATTATCAAATAAAATTTTATTTGCAGCTACTCAGAGCCACCAAAAATCAGAATTGATGATGACAATCTTGCAATAGCTGATAAAAACAATAATGACATATATGTCATAATATACATATATACACAATATATCATTATAAGCTATAACTCTCAGATTTTTTTTCATCCAAACTTTTGTCTAGCTACCTATTCTTCATCCTGTATTTACATATTTTTTTAACTCATGGGGCATTTTACCTTTATTCTAATTATATTTCATTTTATTTGATTGGTCTGTTGAGATATTATTTAGGTCTTTATCATTATATATAATAATGTATTTATATATCACTTTAAGGTTTATAAATCCCTTTTGTTAGGGCAATCTTCTAATATAAAGATAATTCCCTTTTCACAGCAAAACAAATTAATCATAAAGACAATAAATGACATGAATCACAGAATTTCAGGGTTATAAGAGACATGAGAAGGCATCTAGGACAATTGTATCTGAATAGGAATCCCTTCTACAACATCCTTAAATAAAGGTCATCTAACTCGAAATCTATGGATAGGAAACTTTATCCTGATTGTTAAGAAGTTAGTTTTATTATTCCTTATTTCGATTTGAAATATTTCTACTTCACTACTTTTTTCATTCATTGTTCCTCATTCTTTCTTCTCTAAATGATAGTGCCGCTAAAACTTAAAGACAAATAATGTATTACCTCTAGGTCCACCAGGAGCTAAACCAAATGCTACAAATATGGAGTGATTGTGGCAGAGAGGAGTGGAAGCTAGGTGGTACAGTGGATAGAGCACTGGGTTTGAAATCAGGAAGACCATCTTGGCAAGTCATTTAACACTGCCCCAGTTCCTCATCTACAAATGAGCTGAGAAGGAAATGCAAACCACTTCAGTGTCTTTGCCAAGAAAACCTCAAATAGGGTCAAGAAGATTCATATATAACTGAATATCATCTGTGGCGAAACTATCATCTGTGTTCTATACAGACCAAGATTTCATTGTTGGGTTTTTGGTTTTTTTTGTGTGTGTGTGTGTGTGTGTGTGTGTGTGTGTGTGTGTATGTTTGGCCTTCTATGTTACGATGTTGAATCATATGGAACATGTGGCTCATTATAACACTTAGATCTTTTTTTCACACAAACTTGTGTCTAACTATCTATTCATTATCGCATACATATGTAGTTTTTTTCTCTTTTTTTTTAATTCATGGAGCATTTTACCTTTATTTTAATTACATTTCATCTTACTGGCTGTGGTCCATGTCTGTTGGGATATTTTTTGGATCCTAAACTTTTCATCCAGTGCTATAGCTAACCCTCCTATCTTTCTATGTCATTTGCAGATGTGATAAATACAACATTTGAGGTTCATCTAAATCATTAATTTAAAAAAAATGTTAAATAGCATAGGACCAAAATCAGATCTTTTGGAAATGTCACTAGACATCTACATCTGAACCAGTTTTGAATCTACCCATCTGTGATCAGATCTCTCCTACAGCTCCACATTTTATCCAAAAGGCTAGTGTGAGGTTTACTGTTTCTAGAGAATTCCTTTAATCCGCAATTTTAATAAAACTTGACAATAGAGTAAATGAGATGAATTTGGCAGGGTCCAGCTTTGATAAATCCATGTTGGTTTTCAGTGACTATTGCTTCCCTTTCTAAGTGCTCTCCAATATATGCTTTACTAATGTATTTTAGAATGTTGGCAGAGATTAAGGTGAAGCGCTCATGTGTCTCTAGCTTGAAGATTCTTTTTCTAGTTTTGAAATTTTGAACATTTGCCAGGCAGCTGGTGGTACAATAGAGTGCTGTGCCTGGAGTCAAGAATACTTGATTTGGAGTCCTGCCTCAGACACTTACTAGCTGAATGATCCTGGACAGATCACTTAACTATTGACTGCCTCAGTTTCCTCAACTATAAAATGGGGATAATAAAAACACCTATCTCAAAGGATTGTTATGAGGATAAAATGAGATATTATTTCTAAAACATGCTCAGCCCAGTGCCTAACAGGGGTGAAGAGCCTGCTGCTTCAAGGCCACATGTGGCCTTCTAAGTCCTTGGGTACCAGCCTTTTGACTGAGTCCACATTTTATATAACAAATCCTTATTTTAAGGGGATTTGTTCTGTGAAGTTTGGATTCAGTCAAAGGGCCCCACTTGAGGACCTAGAGGGACACATGTGGCCTTGAGGCTGCAGGTTCCCCACCTCTAGCACATAGTAAGCATGGCGTAAATGCTTCTTTTCCCATCTTTCTTTATGTTGAATTTTCCAAAGATCACTATCCATGATTCAGCTGGCATATTTATCAGCACTTTTAATAATTTGTCTGGTCCTTGTAACTTGACCCAAGTAATGTCCACTAGATGCTTTCTTGCCATCTCCTCATTTGCTCTGGAGTTTCAACCTTTAGTTAAATGAAATTATTCTCACCTTTCTAGTCTGAAGATTGTTATTAGCAGAAATCAAATAAGAGCTAAGTACAACTTCAACTTTCTGATATCAGTTATCATTAATCCATAAGTTCAATTGCTTTTTGATCCTCTTCTTGACATTAATATAATGTTTTAAAAGTCCATTTTGCTGCCCTTCACCTTTTTTTTTTACCAGTGTCAGCTCAGACACTATTTTACACTTATGCATTCATTATCGCCACACTCAGAATATTCATCATTTTAAAAATGACAAAATATCAGAGTTTGAAGTAACCTTGGAGGTCATCTGGTCCAGCAAAGTGATACCCTCTATAGATGGCCTAATTGGTGCTCCTTCAGCCTTTACCTAAAGAGTACCAGTTACCAGGGAAATCATCCACAGTAGGGTTAAGCACCACTCATTACTAACTCTCATTGTTAGGATCTTTTCCCCTTTTATCAAGCCTAAAGCAGCCTTTTCAACCATTGCATTGCTCCTACTTGTGCTCTTTAAGAAGCAAAGTTCTTTCCTCTTCTTTGTGACAACCCAACATAAACCTGAAGACAGTTATCTCTCTCCCCTCTTAAGTCTTCTCTCCTCCAACTTAAGCATCCAGCAATGGATTGTCATAATTGAATGATTATGAGGCTTTCCCTCATTCTTTTTACCTCTCTCTGAACTTTCTCCACCTTAATGAATGTCCTACCTAAAATGGAATACCTGAAGCTGAAGACAATACCCCAAACATGATGTAAAAGGGAAGACCACAAGAGAAACAGCATAGGTTCCATCCTGCCTTTATAATGTAGCCTCAGAACGCATAAGTGCTTTTGCCTGCTATCTCACACTCTTGATAGTTAATGAGATTGCCATAAATGAAAATCCCAGATCTACCTCCAACAAAATGTCATCTAGCCACTCCTTTGGCATCTTGTACTTTTGAAGTCGATATCTGAATCCAACTGTAATGTTATACATTTATCTCCTCTATTCAATTTCCTTTTATTATATTTGGCCCAATGCTCTAGTCCCTCAAAATCATTTTGGATCCTTACTCTGTAATTCAGTATTATCCATTCCTTCCAGCTTTGTGCCATCTGCAGTTTTGAAAAGTATGCAATCTATGAGGTAATCCAAATTATTTATACAAATATTAAACAACACAAGGTCAAACACAGATCCCTAGAGCCCTCCTTCAAAGTCTCTATCAAACATTTAGGACTATGCTGTGGGTCCAGCCATTCAATTATTTCTGAATCCATGAAATTGCATTGTCTCACGGCCCTTCATCTTTTCTATTAGTGTAACGTGAAAGACTGTCAAATGTTTTACTAAAATCTAGGTAAATTATATCTGCAACATTCCTCTGACTTAAGAGTCTAACAACCCTATCACAAAAGGATATCAGATTATTTAATCATGATCTGTTCTTGATGAAGCCATACTGGATATTTTCTAGGTCTTCATTAACCATCTCTTTAATAATGAATTCTATAATTTTACTGGGAATCAAACCTGAGCTCACTGGTCTACACTTTTCCAAAACAATTGTGTTTTTTTTTTATGAAAATTTGAAAAAAGAAATAGTAAACTCTCTATTTCTCCAATATCTCTCTTATTATCCATGATCTTAAAAAAAAAACAACTCTAAGGATGGTGCAAGTGATTACATTTGCTGTTTCTTTTAGTACTCTAGTTGGGTGGGAAGGGAAAGGTATAAGTTCTTATATAGCATCTACTATGTGCCAGGCACTGTGTAAGTCTAAGATTGAGTTCATCAAGGACACATAGTGTTCTCTTATTATCTGTCTGTTTATCTTGGGCACCAATTCCCTATTAGTAATTTATTTATTGCCTTTCCCCGTATGAAGACCATTTTCCTTGGGAGAGAGTTCAAAAAGCAAAATAAGAGTCAAGCACTTCTACCTTCTCTCTGTGCTTATGATAATCATCCCACCCACTTCAAGACACTCCTGGATTTGTTTGTTTGTTTGTTTTCTTTGATCTTCCTGATCTCCTCTAGGAATCATGGCTAGAAATTTCCCACTATTTTGTTGTCCTGAATACCCATATTCTGTACATGTCCTTCGTATCTAAATGAGTTTGTGATTCCACTGTTCATTTGTATCAATTCATTTGAAACATCCTCCATCATCAGAACGGTTTGTCACAATTTTGTTGTTAAAAAGATACTATTCTACCCTTGGGCTAACTTCAACTAAGGACTTTTCAGCCATAGGATACTTCCTCCTATGTTTTTGAAATCTACTCTCCCAAGTGTACATGGCTAGCAAGTATCTAAACTCTTCTATTCTCATCCTGGAATTTGAGCTCTTTCCAGCACACCATGTCACTGATAATTATTGTGAAAAGGGCTCAGAGTATGCCTCTCTCAGAATTCCTGGGAACCTCTAGCTATTTGCAGTTTTGGATATTTGTATATAGATACATATGTACATATATATATGCAAATCATGTATATGTGCATATGTACATATATATGTATATATACATACATATATATCATAAAAACAGAAGATGCAACCATAAATTGAGTGAGGCAAAGGCTCAAAAGATTTGAAGAGGGGTTAAAGGGACCTTAGAGCAGCTAGGTGCCAGGATGTTAGGAACACCTGAGTTCAAATCCAGCCTCAGACACTTACTAGCTGTATGACCCTGGGCAAGTCATTTAATGTTGTTTACCTCAGTTTCCTCATCTATAAAATGAGATGGAGAAGGAAATGGCAAACCACTTTGAGCATCTTTCCTAAGAACATCCCAAATGAGTCACAAGCAGTCTGACATGACTAAAAAGAATTAAACAACAGGGACAACAAAATAAAAGGATCTTAAAGATCATCTAGTTCAACTCCCTTCACTGATAATTGAGGAAATTGAGGACCAGATAGGTTAAATTATTTGTCCAAGGTCATACAGCTTGAAAGCAGCAATATTTACAATTAAACCCAAGATTGAAATTTCAGTCTTCTTTCAACTCTACAAAACTCTTCATGTTTTAAATAACTATTTTTGGTGGGAGCAGGGAAGGTTGGAGCTGAGGTATTCAAGCTAAGTGTGCTATTTAAAGAGGAAAGAGTTTAGCTTCAACTATAGTATCCCAGGTGATACTAAACCATCCAGATGCTATTGTGCCATATTTAAATGACTGTAACTCTTAACCTGTCAAATTTGAGGACCCTTCTAAGCTTGAAATCCAGCACAAAACACCTCGCCGTCCTTCTTGTATTGGCTTTGCTTAGACTTGGAAGGAATCTAAGAGAACAACTATTAGTACTGATACCCTCTTATTTTACAGATGGTGATATTTAGGGTCAAAATCATGGAGTCATTTGTCCAAGCTCATCCACAGTTTCTACTTCACAGCTGTAACTAGAATCTAATTTTCTGGGCCTCCAGTCCTGTGTCTCTATTCTATATTATCTTGAAATGAAGGTCATGAGCCAGGTATTAGAGTATCAGCTCTGCAATGTGATGTGTGACTTTGGGTAAGTTATTTTGACGTTCAGAGCCTGTTTCCATATCTGTAAATTGGGACAAAAATCCCCACACTTTTTACCTCAGTTGCCATGAAAACTAAATTTAAAAATGTGATAAAGAATATGTTTAGATATAGATATACACACATATTAACACACAGGTATAAAAATGAAAAGTATTTATAAATTTAAGCTATTATTAATGCCATTTCAAATATATTGTGAGATTTGCCCCTAAATTTCTATCACACCCTAGACCAAGACTGAGACCTGTCATTAAAGATATCTATTCTAAAGCCTTCACTTGACACCTGTGGACATAGGGGTTTGATGACTTAGGTCACACAGACAGCAAGCACCATGATTTGAGTGCAGTGTCTTTTGATGCCAAATCCAGCACTTTTTCCATGGTGCCATGTTGTATGGGCTACCCATTCTCTGTAGTTTTATGTAATACTATCTTATATTCACCATTGGCCTAGAAAGAGAGGAAGGATATCCCAGAACTTTTCGACTTCACTGAGACATCCAGTTCTTCCTGATTTTCACTTCTGACACCTATGCCCTGCTGCATTCTGAAATTATAGCATTATTAGGAAACCTTCAGTGCCAGGTTTGAAAGGCTTCAAAATATACCACAGAAGAGTCATCTCTCCACAAAGCACTCATCAAGTAGTTAGAATTGCAAAACCCCTTTGGGGTGTGATTATCCCCTGATTAATGAATTCGTGATCCAGGCATGTGTAGCAAATCAGGGTGGCTTTGCACACATCCTCTACAAATTCTCAGAATGCTTGGGCAGCACTTCTGCTGTGATATCAGACCTGTTCAAATCAAATTGGACTCTCTCCTATTTTCTTACATTATCAATGCTAAGCAACTACCTGGTGGTATCCATAGATCAACCAATCAATCAAAAAAGAAGTTAACACACATGCACCTACTGGTTTCTGGGGTCATAATTTTCTAGAGGGAGAGGAGGGCATAACCAAGATAAGTCAAGGGATGGTAATATGCTTTGGAAACTTGGAAAAGAAAGTTGCCCTCCTATTCTGTCTCTACCTTCAAAATAAGGATCCACTTAGAGTGATCTTTTCATGTACTCATGTACTTTTGGGAAGTGAGAAAGACAGAACAAACTTTTTAAAGGGAAGAGAGAACAATTTATCCATTGACTGATATTTGGAGGTGAGTATAGGTACATGTAAATATAGGGAAGATATACTAGCCACAGCTCTGTGGCCTCTGTGTCAAAAGCAGAAATGACTTAGCATACTATGCATGCTTAGAATATAAATGGCAGATGTTTAGTGTTGTGAATCCAGCTGTAGAAATCATGTTGTTCTCATTTCCGTAAAGTGGAATTAAAAGAAGCCATTGAGAGATCACACCATTAAAATGCATTCATTTCCTACTTTTGATGCCTTCACCTCTTTCCACATTTCTTCTGTTTCCTGTGATTGATTAATGTCCCTTTAAGCCTTTGTGCTGTCATTGAATGCCAATGAGACACTGTAGTCCATCCACAGACATTTAAATAAGAATTCAGTATGATTTGCTAATGCTAACTCTGAGACCCATTTTGCTACAGAGTTATTAAACTTAATTCAATTCTGCAAATATTTATCAAGTTCCTTTTAAGTGTGAGGAAGGCTCCCTGCTAGGCTCTCTAGAGGAATAGAAAGATGAATCAGATATGGTCCCTGACATCAGAGGCCTTCCAATTTAATTTAATAGGACTATGGTTGTACTGACAGAGACAACATGGTATAGCAGAAACCACATTCCATTTGGAGGCAGAAGATCTGGGTTTTAACTCTGACCTTGAGCAAGTTATTTACCCTTTCTCTGCCTCAATTTCCACATCAGTAAAATGATGGGGCTTGAACTAATATTCATAATGTCCCTTTTAGCTCATTTTGGTTACAACTCATTACTTCAATCAGGTTCAAAACAATGACGGAATTGAGACATGAACGTGTCAGTGTGTTGGTCTTTATTTTCTTTTATATGTACATGTATATGTATATATACACATATAAATACATACAAATATTTCTCTGTGTGTGTATGTTTGTATTTATGTATGTATAAAATCCTCACTTGGACAACAACTTAGCCTTTTTTTCATTATGAGTAAGACCTGTCCTAGGGAAAAATGTACTGTAAGAAACTGTAAGATAAGACATATCTTATATTTAGAGCTAGAAAGAATCTTAGAGGTAATCTCATCCAACATCCTCATCTTATAGAGGAGGAAACTCTGAGTTCAGTGACTTGTCCAAGGTCACATGCGTAGTAAGTGGCAGAACCAAGGTTAATCCCTGGAAGTTCTGACTCCAATATCCAGCATTCTTTCTATTGCTCTCCACTAACTATAGCAACTCTTCCATTTTTAGTGACCTTCACACACCCCAGGTACTCAACTTTCTGGTCCTGTTTCTGTTGGACATTCTTATAGTGGAGAGGAAAACAATAACATTTGTATTTTAAAATAAGACTGCCTAGATAAGGCGATTCTTGATGAAAGTAAAGAATGGTGGAATTTTAATCAGGTGAATTAGTGGGTGAGTCTCATGAAAAAATCTTCTAAAGTAGAGGGTGAAAAAAGACTCACAACTAATGTCTTTCTTTTCATTCACTTTCTATCTTCTCTTAATCTTATCTTCTGAAGTTTTTTCCCCCTCTTCATGTGATATGAAAACAAACTAGTGAAAAGTGACAATTTAGATGAAACATCAAGGTTAATGAATTTTTAAAAATAAATTTTTAAACAATGCTGATCAAATGGATTTGAGGTATAGCAAACCATATAAACACACTCAATTTGATCTAGCTAACATTAGGAAGATCATTTCCCCTCTCCTGAAATTATCATCCATTCATTCAATATTCTTCATTCCTTCGTTTGCTTATTTGTGTGTGTGCGTGTGTGTGCACGCGTGCGGAGTGGGAGGCAATGTTGTACCCTCGTACACAGTTCTTGATCTCTGAGGGTTGAATTTTTTTGTTTTGTTTTTACTTTGGCTTTGTTTTTTTTTTCTTCTTTCTATTACCAATACATAGCAAAGTACCTAGTACACAGGAGGAGCTTAATAACTATGAGCTGGATTGGATTAAAATTCCCATATACAATTACAACTCTTATGCTTGAAACAAAGTATCACATATTAATATGCCATTTCTTAAACTCAAATACATTGTTTATTTAGCTTTATTTGCAATTTGTTCTTGCAAGAAATTTAGCTTTCCCTTAAATGTGCTCACCCAGTTCATCTCAGTATGTCTTCATTTCTGAAACTGACAGCACTAGATCCAAGAGATATGCCAAATATGACTGCTTCACCCCCAACTTACCTTCCTTCATTTGGCTTCTTGTCTAATTAGTCACTGTACAGCTTTCTGTGTTCCTGGGGGAAGCATGGTGGAGATACTAATATGATAGAGACAACTAGGGCCAGGAGTGGAATCTGAGAATTCTGTGGGGTACCTTTGGCCTGACTGAACCATAAGGCAAATCCTTATACTATGTACTTACTAGAAAAGTGAATAGGAGTCTCATGAGTAGCAAGAGAGAAACAATCACAAAGCACTATACAAATAGAACGTACTCAATTTATAATGTGATATTTGATTATAGGTCTGGATCTTCATGTTGTATCTGGAAGGCAGAGGATGTAAAATGTAGTCCTGAATTTACTGTTATTCTTGTAAAAAAAAATATTCCGTGTAAATGTCCCAATGGCCACTAGATGACAGTGTGTGAACAATAACAAGAAAGAGAAAAAGAGGGAGAGAGAAGGGGGGAGAGAGAGACAGAGATAGACAGAGAGACAGATATGGGGAGACAGAGATAGAGACAGAGAGACAAAGAGAAAAAGACAAAGAGACAGAGAAAGAGAGATGGAGAGGCAGAGAGACACACAGGGAGACAGAAAGATAGAGACACAGAGAGACAGAGAGATAGAGACACAGAGAGAAAAAGTCAAAGGAAGACACACAGAGAAACAAGAAGCAGAGAGAGACAGAGACACAGGGACAGAGAGAGACAGAAAGAAACAGACAGAGAGACAGAGAGATGGAGAGAGGGGGAGAGGAAAAGAGAAATGGAGACTGGGGAGAGGGGAGGAGAGGGGTAAAGACAGATGAACACAAAGATAGAGCATCTCTCTAGCTAACACAAGAGCTAGAAAGAGACAGAGATTAAAAGGCAAAGAGGCAAAGATAGAGATGGAGATACAAATGAGACAGAGAGACAAGAAACACAAAGAAAGAGACAGAGAAAGACAGGGACAAGAAAAGAGAAAGACAAAGAGGGGAAAAAAACAAAGAAAAGACAGAAAGAGATGAGAGAGACAGACTCAGGAACAGACACAAAGACAGAGTCAGAATCAGAAAGACAAAGAGACAGAGATGGAGAAACAGATGAGAGAGACAGAGACAGGAGACACAGAGAAACAGAGACAGAAAAAGACAGAAAAGGACAAAGAAGCAGAAAGAGCAAAAGCAAGAGAGATAGAAACAGAGAGATAGATAGAGGAAGACACCATTCTTCACCCCTCCCCCCTACTTTTGAAGAATGTCACATGACAGCAACTGCAGAATCCTTGGCAGAGCTAATCTTAATGAACCTATCTTTGAGCTGAGCTCTCTAGGACATGAAATCAGAATTCTATTTTGGCTTTAGCTCCAAATCCTGAGGCACAATAAGGACCTTGCAGGTTTGTAGTTGGGTTTCTATGATAACAAATATGTACAATATTAAAATTCCACTATTTGTGGACAGACTTTCCTATGATTCCACACTTGGTAAGTGGCAGAGCTAGGACCTAAATCCAGCTCATCTGCCTTCAAGCCTAATAGTCTCTCCACTATACCAAATTATCTTTGGAGCAATTGTCTTTGGCACTAAAGAGAAGTCACAGTGGGTAATTGTGTGAGTGTGTGAGTGTGTGTGTATGTGTGTGTGTGTGTGTGTGTGTGAGAAAGGGGGGGGAGAGAGAAAGAGAGAGAGAGAGAGAGAGAGAGAGAGAGAGAGAGAGAGAGAGAGATGCTCTGTCCCTTGGGTATATTTCTTCTAGTATGTATAACTTCTCACTTTCCTATATTAGCTATTTTATGATGCCAGGTGTGAGAAGGGGATAGACCTTGGGAGGAGAGTCTCTTTGTGGAAAGGGAATCAGTGCCTTAAAAATTCTTTTAATGCCAGGAAAACCTCAGAATTAAGAAAGAGAAAGAAAACCATAGAAGAGTTGATTTGTTGACTTTGTTGAATTGTTCTTCAATGACTTCAATGACTCTTCTCCACATATAAGCTCTGATTCCACATCCACAGCCTGCCCTGCTCCCCGTTTTACAAGACTGAGATATTATATGATTTTTAAAAAATGTATTTGTCATTGACTTTTCTATGGAAATATTATTTCTCAGGCTAAAAAACAGGGTGGTATCATGCATAGAGGAGTGGACTTTGCCATTGGACTAGCTAGAATGGAGTCCTCATTCTGCCACTATGTGGTGCCAGGTCGGCGATTTGGGGTACATTACTATTTGGAGCTGATTTCCTTCATCTGTAGAATGAGGGAGTTGAGCAAGTGAATCCAAACTCAGTTTGTTGTGCCTCAGAAGGTGCCATGAAAGGGCAAAGAGTTCATTGATTTGAGAGGCCATAATCTTGTTGGTTTAAAAGAACATGGCTAGTATTTACATAGCACTTTAATAATACAGAGTTTTAGTAAATAAAGCACAGAACAGGGAGTAAGGGACACAACAGTTCTATACTTAGCCCTCTTCTAGGAGCTGTGGGAATAGTTCATCTCTTCTGGCTCTGACTGTTCACATATGCCAAATGGTAACACTTCAGTGAGGGAGGATTATTATTTGTCAGATGCTAAACAGTGAATGAAATCCATAAGTGTCATGCACTTAATATTTTCATTTCAAAAGTCAATAATAACTTTGTTGTGTAATTAAAAGGAATAGCAAGTTGTACATAGTGAATCTGTGGTTTCATGTCCAATCATTTTTTATATTGTACTATGTCATGGAAATGCTTGTTTTATTCAACAAATTAGAAAAATAAATCATATACACAAACATATATATATATGTATATATATATATATACATATATATATATATAGATAGAGAGAGAGAGAGAGAGAGAGAAAGTCAATAATAAGTTAGCATAGGGGTTGAGGCAACATCCCAAGCTATTTATCCACTTCATCACAGAAAACAAAACTATAGAATCCAAAGACAGCGCCTCCTCATGGGTGGGTCTTCTGCATGTGACCAGAATGTTACCTAAGGCTGGTAAATCCTTTTTAATGATACTTTCCAAATAGAGACAAGAAGGCATTTCTTATCCTGATTTGTAATCTTTTGGGTTCCTCTTTTTGAGGGAAGTAGGTAGCTGGCAGTAGAAATGCATTACCAGTGATGGCCAAGAAAATTTACTTTTGCGTGGAGCCAAGATGATATAGAGAAGCCAGGAAGCTGCTTAAGCTCTCCCCAGTTTCCCTCAGAAACAAGATTAAATTAAGTCTCTAGATGTATTTTGGAGTGACAGAACCCACAAAAAAGATGGAGTGAAACAAATTCTAGAGCAGCAGAATCCACAAAAAGACAGAGTGAAACAAATTTCCAGCCCAAGACAACCTGGATGGTTGATTGGAAAGGTGTATTGGACTGGGCTGGGAGAGGAGCACTGTTCAGTGTAGGCCATGCAGCAAAAGCCAGGCCTCAATGAACCTGGAGCAGTCCTCAGGGTATTAGATCAAGGGAAACTATGGTGGTTTCCAGACTTCTCAACCCACAAACACCAAAGACAACTTAGAAGGTCAGTAGGAAAAGTCTGTCTGACCACAGTGAAAGAGGAGTTTGGTCTGTCCCTAGTCCTGGTGAAACTCCAGGGTGGCAGCTATTTCCAGAGGTCTTGGCCCACAGATGGAGGGGGGATCGAGTGGCTGATTAGAAGAGGGATTGCAGGGATCTCTTTGCTGGTGTTGAGGCAGGATTCTCTTGCTTTGCCCATTCTTGGATCGGGGTCACAGTTCTGGGTGGTGGTCCTGGGTTGAAATAGAGTGTTGGCATAATGGAGCTTGTACTGGTGCTGAAGAGGGAAGCCTCCTCACAGTTCCAAGGCAGAAAAGAGCATTTGTGGTCGCTAATAGACCAGAGCACATGCCAGGAAAGGAGTAAACATATCACCCTTGATCATACCACCTTGGAAGAACTAAAAATTTACAGGTCCCTAGAAGTATCTCTGAAAACAGCTGCACAAAACCCCTGAAGCTTGGGACAGTACATTCTCCACACTGGAAGTAGACCCTTACCTTAAGAAAGAATTTAAAACTCAAGGAATTGGCTGGGATCATGAGCAAACTGTGCAAAAAAAAAAGTCAGATCATAGAATCTTTCTTTGGTAACAAAGAAGATCAAAACATACAACCAGAAGAAGACAACAAAGTCAAAGCTCCTACATCCAAAGCCTCCAAGAAAAATATGAATCAGTCCCAGGCCATGGAAGAGCTCAAAAAGGATTTTGAGAAGCAAGTAAGAGAAGTAGAGGAAAAACTGGGAAGAGAAATGAGAGTGACCCAAAAAAATCACGAAGAGGGGCAGCTACGTGGTGCAAGGATAGAGCACTGGCCCTGGATTCAGAAGGACCTGAGTTCAAATCTGGCCTCAGACACATAACACTTACTGGCTGTGTGACCCTGGGCAAGTTACTTAACCCCATTGCCTAAGCAAAAAAAAAAAAAAATAGCCTAACCCAAATGGCAAAAGAGGTCCAAAAAGCCAATGAGAAGAAGAATGCCTTAAAAAGCAGAATTGGTCAAATGGAATAGGAAGTCCAAAAATTCACTGAAGAAAATACTTCCTTAAAAATTAGAATGGAGCAAATTGAAGCTAATGACTTCATGAGAAATCAAGAAATTGTAAAACAAAACCAAAGGAATGAAAAGATACAAGACAATATGAAATACCTCATCGGAAAAACAACTGACCTGGAAAATAGATTCAGGAGAGAGAATTTTAAAATTATTGAACTAACTGAAAGCCATGATCCAAAGAAGAGCCTAGACATCATCTTTCAAGAAATTATCAAGGAAAACTGCCCTGATATTCTAGAACCAGAGGATAAAATAGAAATTGAAAGAATCTACCAATCACCTCCTGAAAGAGACCCCCAAAGGAAAACTCCTAGGAATATTATAGCCAAATTGCAGAGCTCCCAGGTCAAGGAGAAAATATTGAAAGCAGCCAGAAAGAAACAATTCAAGTATTGTGGAAACACAATCAGGATAATACAAGATTTAGCGGCTTCTAAGGTAAGGGACCAGAGGGCTTAGAATATAATATCCCGGAGGTCAAAGCAGATAGGATTACAACCAAGAATCATCTACCCAGCAAAATTAAGTATAATCCTTCAGGGGGGAAAATGAACATTCAGTGAAATAGAAGACTTTCAAGCATTCTTGATGAAAAGACCAGAGCTGAATAGAAAATTTGACTTTCAAATACAAGACTCAAGTGGAACATGAAGAGGTAAACAGGAAAGAGAAATCATAAGGGACTTATTAAAGTTGAACTGTTTACATCCCTATATGGAAAGATGATATTTGTAACTCATGAGACCTTTGTCTGTATTAGGGTAGTTGGAGTAAAAAAATTATATGTATTATTCATATATTGTATCTCTACTGGGGCAGTTAGAAGAAGTATACATAAACAGAGGGTGTAGGTATAAATTGACTTTGATGTGATGATGTAAAAGAAATAAGGGTTGATAAAAGGATTGCACTGGGAGAATAGGAAAGAAGGAGACAGAATAGGTAAATTATATCATGTGAAGAGGTACAAAAGACCTATTACAGAAGAGGGAAAGAAAGGAAGGGGTAAGGATTGAATCTTACACTTATCAGATTTGGCTCAAAGAGGGAATAACATACACACTCAGTTGGATATAAAAAAAATTATCTTACCCTATAGGGAAGTAGGAGGGGAAAGGGGGAAAAAGAGAAAGGGGGTTGATAGAAGGGAGGGCAGAAGTAGGAGGAGAAAAGGGAAAGAAAAGGAGGGGCTGATGGAAGGAAGGACAGATTGAGGGAGGTGGTGGTCAGAAGCAAAATATTGGTGAGAAGGGGTGAGGTGAAAAGAGAGAGAAAAGTATGAGCAGGGAGGAAAATAGGATGGAAGGAAATACACAGATAGTAATCATAACTGTAAATGTGAATGGGATGAACTCTCCCATAAAACAGAAGCAGATAACAGACTGAATAAAAAACTAGAATCTTGCAATATGTTGTTTACAAGAAACACATTTAAAGCAGAGAGATACACACAGAATAAAGGTAAATGGCTGTAGTAGGATATATTATGCTTCAGCTAAAAATTTAAGAAAAGCATGGTAGCAAATGATCTTAGACAAGGCAAAAGCAAAAACAGATCTAATTAAAAGGGATAAGGAAGGAAATTACACCTTGCTAAAAGGTACCATAGACAATAAAGTAATATTAACACTTAACGTATATACACCAAGGAGTATATCATCCAAATTATTAGAGGAGAAGTTCAGGGAGTTACAGGAAGGAATAGACAGCAAAACTATACTAGTGGGAGAACTCAACCTCCCCTTGTCAGAACCAGATAAATCTAACCACAAAATAAACAAGAAAGAAATTAAGGAGGTGAATAGAATTTTAGAAAAGTAAGATATGATAGGTCTCTGGAGAAATTGAATGAGGATAGGAAAGAATGTACCTTTTTCTCAGTGGTACGTGGCAGCTCCACAAAAACTGACCATGTGTTACAGCATAAAAACCCCACAATTAAATGTAGAAAGTCAGAAATATTAAACTCATGCTTTTCGTATCATGATGCAATAAAAATTACATGTAATAAAGGGCCATGGAAAGATAGGCTAAAAACTAATTGAAAACTAAATTATCTGGTGCTAAAGAATGGGTGGGTCAAACAACAAATCATAGAATCAATTATATCATCAAAGAGAATGACAGTAATGAGACAACATACTGAAATTTATGGGATGCAGCCAAAGTAGTACTTAAGGTAAATGCTATTTTTCTAAATGCCTACATGAATAAAACAGAGAAAGAACTGAAAAAGCTAAAAAAGAACAGACTAAAAATTCTTCATTAAACACTAAATTAGAAATTATGTAAATCAAAGGAGAGATTAATAAAATTGAAAGTAAGAAACTATTGAACTAATAAATAACAGTTGGTTTTATGAAAAAAACATAAAATAGATAAACCTATTTTAAATTTGATTTAAAAAAAAGAGAGAAGAAAATCATTTCAAAAATGAAAACGGTGATGATTTGGCTATAACAGAAATAACTATAAATAACGGAGGGATGATTACTGGATGCTTGTGGTACCATCCAATAAGGCAATATCTTATTTTCAGGGAAGCTGAAATATAATTTTTTTTTAAATTGACATGTTTATTCTGGAGTGAATCCAGTGGGACAGCATGCTTGAAATACTGTCCAAAAATTAAATAAATAACTATGATAATGACAAAAACAAACAAACAAACAAAAAAAACCCTCTCAAGTAGTTATCTTTACACCTATGTGCCCTCAATGATAAATGTTCTGATTGGATTCATTCAACTTAATTACATTTGAGAAACATTTCTTCAGGACCTACTACTATGTCTCCAAAGGAACCTTCCTAGGCATAGATATACAAATACCAGAAGTTCTCATGTGTTTTATATACTAGTGCTTTACACAGCAATATATTGTCTCTCTTCAGGAATGGAAATGGGAAAGCTGGAAGACACATGAAAGAGGATGCATCTAGGCAGAATGTCACTATCAGTTGGCAAATTCATCTAAATTAGTGATGTTAGCATCAAAGACCATATGTACTTCATACAACAGGTACAGAAATACTTTTTAAGTTATATTTAGCCCTCTCCTCTGAGTCTTACCTGCCAGTGGGAAAAGATCCAGTTCTCCCCAATCTGCCACAGGGATCTCCCACCTTAGCCAGGCCCTAAGATTGATGTTGCTTTGAAGTAAATAGGAATTCTCTGATTGTGGATCTAGGAATGAATATGCAATAGAGATCCAAGGTGTAGATAAGAGGCACAGTTTAGCTGGGAGAGCAGAGTTTTGCCCTTTGGGGAGTTGTTTATTTTTCTAGGATTAGATTATAAACTTGATGAGCCACTACTCTACTACAGTGAGAGCCCTAAACTCCTTGGGATTCCAGAAGTGCTCAGTGTTGTGAAAACATAGCTTACTCCATTTGAGGAAACAAAACGCTT
The DNA here is from genome assembly GCF_900497805.2 of Vombatus ursinus. Taxonomy (NCBI): domain Eukaryota; kingdom Metazoa; phylum Chordata; class Mammalia; order Diprotodontia; family Vombatidae; genus Vombatus; species Vombatus ursinus. The sequence continues at coordinate 6,576,944 of NW_020954548.1, forward strand.
ATTCTTGGGTAATCACTGACTGGGCAGAGGGATCCAGGGCAAAGACTGATAGGAATTTAATCATTGTTTGTTTGTTTTTCTTTCCAAGAGAACAGACTGACATCTTCTTTAAGTAAAATAGCACTATTTTTTTTTGGTAATTTGTTCTTAATAAATAGCTTTGGCTTTGAAAGCTCTGGTGTAGTTTCTAAATTGTTATTGAAGTTTCTTTAACTCTTAGCTTTTGGAAAGACAATATTTGTTCCTCCCTGTACCCCAGTCCAGGCATGTGTGTGCATATCTTGATTGAAAGTAGGAGGCAAAGAGGTTTTTGGCATGCTGTAGCTGTGTCATTAATAATGCTAATAATAACAATAATAATGATGTGATATTTACATCGAGTGTAGAATCTTTCAAAAACACTGAAGATTCTATCCAAGGTATTTATGTAGTGCTTTAAGGTCTACAAAGTGCTTTACACATGTATCTCAATAGAACCTTACAACAACCCTATGAGATAGATGCTATTATTGTTTTCATTTTACAGATAAGGAAACTGAGGCTGAGGCAGAGTGAGTGACTTATCCAGGGTAACTTAGTAAATGTATGAGTCAAGATTTGAACTCAGGTTTTCATGACTCCAAGTTCAGTGTTCCATCTACTCTGTTACCTAGTTGCCTCTGATAGAGTAGCAATTACAATCTCTATTTTGGAAATGATAAAATGGAGACTGAGAGTTGGAATGACTTGCTTAAGATTCAAAGGATCATAGTTTTAGAGCTAGAAGGGCCCTTAGAGGTCATCTGGTTCAACATACTCACTGCATAATTGAGAAAACAAAAGGCGAGAGTGATTTTCCCCAAGGTAAAATACAGGTTATATGGTGGAGGCAGGATTCCAAACTCAGGAAATCTGATTCTAAGTTAGAGCTCTGTTCACTGTAATTGTCCACACTAACAAACATCGCTCATAAATGGCAATAAGATGACTTTAACCCAGGTCTTCTGACTCCTAGAAATTGCTTTTTTTCAGTTAGGGAATAGAGAGGGGTAAACCTTTATAACTAGCCTAGGATGCTGGCCTGGAGAAGGAAATGGCAAACCACACCAGTATCTTTGTCAGGAAAATCCCATGGACAATATGGTCTATGGATAAGAATAGAGGGGGGATAAGAATAGAGGACTATGGTCCATGGGGGCACAAAGAGTCATGCACAACTGAACAATACCAAAATGCTTACAGGAGTTAAATGGATTAATTTGGGTTTTCGAGAGATGCCAGGCCAGGTTGTCAACATGGAAAATAGGTTATTTGATATAAACTATAATTATTAGCAGGACATGTTGCCAAAAGTAGAGAATTCCTAACAATGAAGGGAGGTGGGGAGAGGGCTCATCTTTTCTCTTGACATGTGCAATTAGGACTGATATGGTCAAGAAAACATTGCGTAATTTGTTCTCATATTCCTTGAGTTGTTATCCATTGCCCACATGCATCCTTGAAAGGAGAAATTTGACCATTTTCCAGGACCTTTTATTTCTCAGCTCTTACTACTTTCCACACTCATCTCTATTCCAAGAAGTTACCTGATAGGATTAAAAATTGGCTCTGTTTTAATAACTAATAACAATAGCAGGAAGATCTCATAGAGTTAAAGCTGGATGGGAGCTTCATTTTATTGATAGAATCATAGAATGTTATGCTGGTAAGACACCTTAGAGATCATCTAATGACTATTCCAAACTCCGTTTGTCAGATAAATTGAGACCTAGAGAAGTTTAATAATTTCTCCAAGGTCACACAGAGTATGAGTTCCAGAAGTGAGACAGGAATCCAGGTTTCTAGTGTAAGACTCTTTCATGACACCGTGCAACTTGGAGTCTAAACAACAACAACTAACTAAAGATTTGCTATGTAGTTACTTTAGTTCATTGAACTAAATTTAAACTAATTTAGTTCATTGACTGGCTTTTGAAGCACCCCCAAATCTGTACCAACATTCTAGATAATCAATCAAACAGTGTATGGCAAGTATAGCTGAGTTTGTAGAATGTGGATTTTTTTTGCAATTTAAATACTTCCCAGGTCCCTGAGATGCCTTTATGAGGTTTGCCAGCTGTAGTTCACATATTTATGTCTTCTTAAACATTCAGTCCACAGCTCTGGAGACTAAAACCATCTATGTATCAATATATCTAGATATCTTAGAGGTGGTGAATGCTTCTCCAGATCAGGCTCCTGACTTTAATCTAGTGGCTGCTTCTGATGACATGGAGAGGCACTTGCATCTCCCTATTATACTTACATGAAGATGTAGAGTCATAGAAGACTTTCCAACACATTTAATTCCATCCAAATCCAACCTCAAATCTTTGATACTGACTTTGTGCTTCTGGGTGGGGGGAAGGGGAAATTACTTCCTACTTCTAAAGAAAAATAAAGGTAGCCTTCATAAAACTGCCTGACATCCATACCCAATTATAAAACACCATTTTGATGATTTAAGCAGAAATGAACCTAGAGCATATGGCTTAAATTGTCTCTAAAATAAACATGGGTTTAAAAATTAAAGGATATGGGCTTGGAAAGAGTGAATTTGAGCCTTGTCTTACTGAAAACCTTTGAGAAGTCATTATTTTGAATTTTTTGAAGCAACTAGTGAGTACATAGTAGCATGGACTTGACAGAATCCTGTAAAATACAGAAAATAGATGGATGGATGGATGGATGGATGGATAATGTCATCTGTAGTTATATGCTACATAGAAAACACTGTAATTTATAGAAGCATATAATGTCAAAGAAACACACTGACAACATGGAAGAACAATTAGCAAATCTCTTAATTAGGCTTATGTTTACACTCCTATTGTTAAGACTAATAATGTGTTTGCTTCAAGTTAGATAGTCTGGCTTTACTAAAGCCATAAGTCTCCATGCCTAAAAGTAGTGACTGAATTTAACCAAGTGAAACAGGGTTTTGTAGTATGACCAGGTCATTTATCATGTAGGCACCCACATGGGAGAAACCAAGGACTTGCTTCTTGGAAAAGACATTCTCCTTCTATGTGAGAGGGAAAAACCTCTTTCTATTTCCAATAGAGCCAGAATGCACTACATCTTTAAGATGGCAAGACAACCCCAATTCAGAGCGGAGTAAAGGAAGTTTTTATTCATAGCATGGGGGCTATGAATGGAGTTGGAGGAGGAGAAATGCCACCTGCTCCTCCCCCTGCTCTTTAGGACCAGTGGTCATGGGAAATAGGCTTAGGGCATCAGTCTTGTCTGTTTCATTTGTCTTTTTCAGTTCTGAGTGCACCAGTGGAGCAGGGAATGGATTTGAGCCATGGCGACCTTGGAGGCAGAATTCCAGGCTGTATGTATGCTATAGCCAAACCATCAGGAAAGCCCTAAGAAGCCAGAGCACCAGGTTTCTCAGGGCACCAAGCCCTGTCCAGGATTGTCTCCAGCCCAAGCCAGAGATTTGGTCTTGGAACTTGGTGGGATTACGTTATATAGGAATTGCGTTAAACTGTGAATTTAATTCTCTTCCCCTCCCCAGAGATTGAAGTGGTTTTGAGGGGGATTATGCTCCCATGTGATGAGTAAGATATTTATATATTTGCTTTTGTCATACCTTTGAAGTAAATATTTCTTTGTAAAATCTAATCTTATGGTAAGTGGTTAAATGTAACTGGGTTGAGAGGGATCCCTAAAAGTGAGGGAATATAATCAGTGGGGGTTCACAGTCAATGAAAGAGACTAAAGGCCCCCAGATGGTTCAAGGGGCCAGAGAACCACAGAGGAAATGTATACAATACTTGCCTGGTCTTCAGATAGTGGAGGCCAGAGTAGTTGCTATTACCCAAGCATGTTTCAATTTCATCTGTCTTATATTCTGTAGTGAATTCTGTTAACATTTTCATGAAACTATAATCAAAACAAAGGTTTTATTTAGGTTAATGTAGAACTATCCTTCACAATAGAATACTAAGAGAAACTTCAGTAAGAATTTAATAATTTTTTCTTCCCTTCTGTGGACATTAGCCAGTATTTTGGAGGTGAGAGCTGTTGTTGTTTTGTTTTGTTTTATTTTAGTAGTAACACAGATATCTATACATCCTTGCTTACATTTTAAATCCTTATCCTTTTCTAGGGGACAAATTACTATTAAATAGAATGTGAATCTCTATATAAAACATTTCTATAGAAAGGAGAAGAAATAAGAGGTTGGTGGAATTTTGAAGGTGAAATTCCAAATCAATCTTTAGGAACCGATTTGATAATCTTGGACAAGTAATCAGCTTTTCTATATCTCTTTCGATTTTGTCCTTTTAAAAAATGTATGAAAACAGATAAAACATAAGAAGAAAGCTAGCCACAAAAATAAGAGTAAGACAAACTTGTTCCAGGAAAGAGCACTAATTCTTGGTGCACTTGTATAGAATGAAAATTGGCAAACAAAGATTAGGTGTAGAATTTGTTAGGGAAAGTATATGTTTATATATGTATGTATATATGTTTGTATTTATGTATGTTGGTATATATATATACACATATATGTGTGTGTGAGTATGTACATATCTCTATCTATATATAAATATATTCACACTTTAATTGTAGCTTTGGCAAGGGGTAAGGGGGAAAAAAGAACAAAGAAAAATGTGCACAGCAGAGAACAAAAGAAAACTTATAAGGAAGCAAAGATGGACAGCTCTCAACACAACCTGTAGTATTTATCATACAGACTTTCTTAAAATGAAAATTTATTGCTATATTTTGTATCTTTTCCTATGTTCTGCCGTACACACGGCATTTTTTTTCTTTTTTTATTTTGTATTTAAGTTTCAATATTTAAGTTTATAACATTTCTTTTTCCTTTCTATATTCTGTATTTAAGTTCTAGTGTTAATTTTTTAAAATTAAAATGAAAATTGGTTTCTTCCTTTTGCATAATGGAGGGTACAGGAAGAGAGATGATTGCATGGAAAAAAAAATTAATCTGTATAATCCTGTACCTAGCCTTTCTAGTAACTTTGCATATTTTGCAAAATATTCTACACAGTTCTCCAATTTTTTAAGTGAAGTATATATCTTATACCTATTTGACAGAGAGATTCAAATTCCCTGTATTAAGTCACTGCACTTTGAAATGCTGAATTATTTCAGTTTGCTACCCCTATAGACAGCTAGATGCTGGCTCTAGTCTGCACTGATGCAGAATATATGGGCATAAATGAATTCCTAATTTGGAGGCACTTTTCAGATTCCATTTGTGGTCGCTGTCCCACGGTGTGTAACACACACGAGTTTCATTTGGTGTTGCAATCGAAACTATTGAATCTCAAAATGGAATATAATTAAGGCTGCTATAATAAAGCATGTTCCATTCTTAGCCAGTAAAGGGTGTCATATTTCTACCAGCAGGTTTAGGCAAGGAAATAACATCTATAGCTTTGTCCGGGCAGACTCAATCAGAAGCATGCTATCAGGTAGAAAGACTATTGTTTTAATTATTTCAGTAACTACACAACTGGCTTTATCCTGGGGTCTTTGTACTAAGGAAATGGAAATCAATGGGTAATATGGCCTAGGAGAGCTAGTGAACATTTTGTTTATACATGTTTAAGATATGTAACATTTTACATACCATACACATATATGCATATATATATATATAAACTCACACAGGGCAGCTAGGTGGCACAGTGGATAGAGGTCTGGGCCTGAAATAAGGAAGACTCATCTTGCTGAGTTCAAATCTGGCCTCAGACACTTACTAGCTGTATGACCCTGGGCAAGTCACAATTCTGTTTGCCTCAGTTACTTCATCTATAAAATGATCTGGAGAAAGAAATGGCAAACCATTCCAGTATCTCTGCAAAGAAAATCTCAAATGAGGTCATGAAGTGTTGGACACAACTGAAAAATTTATAAATATACATTATATGCGTGTGAGGAGACAAAATTTTGTATTGCAAAAGAATAGAGTTTTTACATGCATATTTTGTCTTGAAAACAGACTCCTAGAGATGGCAGACATTTAATTTGCCCTTTATAGTTCAAATAAAATATCATGTTTGGGGGTCACAATGAGCTTGAAAGGTAAATACTTTTTTTACCCATTTTACATAAAGGTAAAGAAATTGAGGCAAAACTTTAAAGGATTTGCACATACCTAGTCAGAGGTAATAATTCAAAGACAGGTATCTCCAGACGCCAGAGAATCTGTGGCACAATCTTGCCAAGTTGAAGAGGGCAAACCAGAGAACCAAGTATATTTTACTAACCTGTCACTAAGTTGCCATACAGATATTGGTTGATGAAGGATAAAATTCCCTAAACAATGATAAAGGTTAAAAAATATTTCCCACTTGAATCAGTTATTTATTTATTAAATATGTTTATTTATTTGTTTTTAACATTTGTTTTGAGTTCCAAATTATTTTTCTCCCTCTATCCACTCCCCTGCCCATTGAGAAGGCAAGTAGTATGATACCCATTATAAATGTGGAGTAATTCCAAACATATTTGCATATTATTCATGTAAGCAGATCCTTTTTAAACCAAAAGAACAATATTCACCATACTGTCAGTAATGTAAATAGAATGATCACTCTACAGAAGCCATATTCTGAGTGAATAAAAATCAATGAAGGTGCTTGAGAACAAATAATGAAATATATGTTCCTCCTCAAGCCAAAGAGGTAGGAGTTAACTAGAACAGAATAGTATATACGTTGTCAGATGATGTAATTGTATCAAATAATTTACTTAATTATTTTTCTTCATCATAAGGAGGATTCAAAAATAGGTGGAGTGGGGAGGATAGAGAGGACTTTTTCCTCACAGAAATGATTGTGACATAAGAACCAAAGTCATTGATAAAACATTTAAATATATAAAAATGGGTTTCCATTGATGTCTGCTCCTCTGTGAGACTAAAGATGTGGGATTTTTTCTTTGTTTTTTCTTTCTGTTCTACAACTAAAAAATATCACTGTTTAAAAGAGATAGGTGGGCAAACAGGAGAATAATTAATTTGTAGCAAATTTACAGTTTTGGTTTTCATCATAAAAGGTGAAAATTTGCCAAAAGTACCAAAGATACAGTGACCATATTAACAACAAAAGAAACAGTGGAAAGATATTAATGCTCCAGCAACAAATAGACACTTTATTTATTTATTTTTTGCTCATTACCACTCACTGAGCAAAAACATGTTTAGTTACTCCTGACTCTCAAGTACAAAAGGGAGGCAGTTTGCCATCATCTCAATGTGTTCATGTTCAATTGGGGTTATATCCTCAAGCACAATGAACTCACTCGACTCAAACAATTGCCAAATTTTATTTAAAGTTGGTCAATAAATCATCCTTATATCATCTGCTCCATATGTAGAATTTGCATTTTAAAAATCTGAGAATGGTTTCCTGGGAGAAATTCAGTTCATTTAAATACAATTCAATTCAAAGAACATTTATTCAGCAGTTTACATGGCTGGGCACTGTGTAAAGCTTTGGGAATAAAAAGATTTCCCTCTGCCCTCTCACACAGGCAATAAAACACACACACACACACACACACACACACACAATTCTTGAACCCTTAGCCTATTTTTAAAGTGTTTTTTATATTCTCCATCATATCTGGATAGAGAGAAATCTTCCCTTGAAACAAAAATAAGAAACATTTAAGCACAAATAATGTCAATACCATATGCGACAATGTATATAGCACTCTACCGTAGTGGTACTCTATTTCCCTGATGAGAGGAGAAAGTTTTATTTCATTATCAGTTCTCAAAGACCATCAATGCCTTTTTTCAGTTACTTGGTTATTTCTTTTCAGTGTTCCTTTCATTTCATTTTTTGGAGCCATTGTATAAATTGTTTCTCTGACCTACTCCACTTATTCACTCTACATCTATTTTTATAAACTTTCTCCTATTTCAGAATCACACAGCATGTCATTTCTAAATCCCAATAATACTCCAGTATATCCTTACACCACAGATTATTCAGCCATTTCCTAATTAATAGGCACACAAAATGTTTCTAGTCCTTTGGCACTACAAGAAGTGACATTATGAATATTCTGGTCAATGACATATACTCAAGATTTGGGGAGAGTAAATTTCCAAAGGTACAGAGAAAGGAGAGATAAGAGCCCAATTGGACCAAAATTTTCCGGGGAAAGTCATCCCAGAAGGAATAAAAAGCTCCGATGAATAAAATTCTGAAAATATAAAATGAAATTATTCTAATGAGGAGGAAAGGAATAGTGGTTTATGGAGTTTTATGTAGAGACAGAGACAAGTCATCAAGCAACACAGATTTTTAAAAGATGAAAAGATCAGGTAATTATGGGTGAATATAAATAAGAATTGTATCTGAAGTATTAAAGCTCAGAGTGAAATGAGGTTGTTAAGGAAATATAAGAATAACCAAAAATGATTTTAGGTGTTTTTTTTTTCATTTTTAAGCCATATGGTTGAATAGGCAGCTTTGCGTCACAGTGGGTAAGAGTCTTGAACTTGTGAAGATCTGAGTTCAAATTCTGCTTCCAATAATTACTACCTGCATGACCCTGGGCAAATCTTTTAACCTCTCAAGGTCAGTTTCCTCATATGCAAAATGGAAATAAAACAGCACTTTTCTCAGAGTTCTTATGAGCATCAAAAAAATAACACGTACAGCATTTTGCTTACCTTAAAGTGCTATATACTATTGTTATTATCACTATTAATTATTATTATTATTATTATTATTAAAAAAGTGGAGAATCAAAGAAGGAACTGCTTGGGAGGGGGTGATGATAAATGAAGACAATGCTGTTCAATCCTCATTTTGTTTCTGTGTTCTCAACCATTGAGAAATGCATTTTAGCTAGAAAGAATGAAACAAAAATTTGTAATGAGTTTATGCCCAAGATAAATAGGAACTTAGCATGAGAAAATGTTATTAAATTTTCAGATGAAGATAAAAGATGCTAAAGAGAAGGCAGGGCTTCTCAGATCTGATTTTGCTTCTATTTTATCTCTCAATCAGAAGGCATTTTGATCAGAAATGATAAAATTAAAAAAATTAATAATAAGGAATTTATATGCCAAATAAGTAGAAAGTTAGTAAGAAAGCACCTTGTTTACCTTGACAAGTTAACATCAGCCAGAAAATTGTTGAATGCAAGCAACAAGATAGTCATTAATGATTTGAAGTTAAGGCTTAAGGAGGTCTCTCATGTTGTGCCCCAGCAATCTGTGATTAGCCCAGTGGATTTTAACATTTTAAAATAATTATTTAGATAAAGTTATAGGTGATTTTGTTGTGAAATTTTAGATGACACAGGTAAATATGAATCAATTATATAATACTGAATTTCACCAAAGTGAAACAATCCCTTCTCTCAAAAACTTACATCCTATTATTCTACTGGGGGAAACAACATGAATGCATGTATGTATATATGAATTTCTCTCTCCACCTCTCTCTTTCTTTCTGCATTAGACAGATATAGATATGTGTGTATACACCCATATGCATTTAACATGTATATGTAACATATATAACAATTAACTATATATGTATATAGTTGATTGTTATTTACTCAATCTAGGCACCTTGCTCCACACGATGTGGTAAGATGTTCCATTAATCATTTTCAATCATAGACCATGGACTTCACTCAAAAAGCATTTGAAAGTCATTTGGTAAAGTGAAATGATTCCAAACAGGAAGTCTGTTACAACTGGGTGAGCGATTTCATCATACAATCTGAGCCCTGTATAAAAGCATTCAGTTAGCTGAAATCAACGAGTTCCGTGATTGAAGTAAGCATGGTTTTCCTCCACATCCCTGTGGGTTAACCACTTAGGAGAAAAGGACAGTCCACAGACTCAGCTTTCATTGAATCTTCTTCACATCCTACTTTGGTCAGAGAAGGGCCTTGGGAGTTTCAAAGGGTCTGAAGAATTTTGCACTTCCCATTTTCTCATTAGTGTTCTAGCATCACTCCCCCATGACTACAGCAATTGGTGGTAGTGTCTTTATCAGGAACAAAAGACATGAATACAGATTAAGCATACTTAAAGTCAACTCAGGAATGAGAGAAAAGGACCTCTAGCAACCAGGATATATGAGTTATTCCTTTGCTAAATATGCTACCTAAGCTTAAGTCTACTTCCTCTTAGACTCTGTATGCACTCATAGAAGAGAGTGTCACAGACTTTTGGGAGGATATGTTGTGCCAACTTGCTATACTACCTTGTAAATATCTTTATAAAAGTTATTTTAAGGATGACTAAATTGATTCTTACCTTATGGCGGTGGGGGGGGGGAGTGGGAGAGAGCAAAGAGTGAAGGCTTGAGCCAGTAGTATTAGAGAAATCACTCTGGACTCCTCAAGGGAACCTGACTAATCAACAGGAGTAGGAGTTGGATAAGAATCCTCATTGTTTCTATGTTGTGAAGAGACTTCTTTGTAACCTTGAAAGTACTATATAAATGGAAATTGGTATATTTAATGAGGAGGAGGAGGAGGAGGAGGAGGAGAAAGAGGAGGAAGGACAATAATCACCCTAATTACTGGGCCTGAGTAACCAGTAGAAACTTAATAATTAATTGACTGTTGATTTGATTTGACTTGAAGAAAGATGCCACAGCATCATTTGGTCTCAAGGTAATGCATTGTTCTATTAATATAGATTAATTAAATTAACACATAAATGCATTGTTCTATTAACATTCTATTCTGCACTTGGAAGATGAGTGAGTGGGGGTAAATGACTTCTGGATTCTCTTTAATAAATGAGACCTCTATACAATAGAAAGATCAAGTTCACCCACAATGAAGAATGCATATTTCTGAGCTGGTTTTTTCCTAAGAAACTCACAAAGGCACAAGCCTTGAAGTTGTCTATGAGTATCTCTGAACAGCGTTTAGTCCTTAATACTTGAGCCAATATTTAAACAGTAGGATCATCTATTACTTGTGAATTAAAGTTAACAATCATGTTAAAGAATGCGAACAGACCAAAGTCAAGGGCATGACAAAAGGAAAGTTCTTAAGAGGCAGGCATAAAGACAACATAATACTAAACAAATCATCCAAACGGTGGGTGATTTAGGGAGATTTAAAACCTACATACTGTATTTGATAGCAACAAAATTCCTCAAGCAACATGTTCTGTTCTTGGGTGGTAGAAACTGATTCTGGCACAGAAGCCTCATTTCAAAAAGATTCATAAGGATTTCAAAAGTATTCAGATATGAACTCAGGTTTTTGGTGATGGACATGTTGATCATTTGGCTGTAATTATGAAAACAGGGACTCCAAAGAAAACATGGTTTAGCAAGAATCTCTTTCCAATGCTGCTTCACCACAATTCTATTTAACATGACAAATAATTTGCTTTCTATTGTGCATTGGCGCTCTCTCTTTAAAGGATAATGCAGTAATTACTTTTAACAGTACATGAGCAGTTATAGTTTTTTGTAATGGTAATAAGTTCCTGCTGTTGGACATCCATTTTCTTCAGAGAAACCTAAGAATTAAGGTGTGAAATGCTAATTTGTTGTTTTTGTGAAGAGATATGTTAACAGTTAATGTCTTATAGTCAAAGAATGGCTTTTCAGATTTATCTCCCTAAAGATAGCTCTAAAAGATGGAAGCAAGATCAGTCAATTGAGAATAAATCCTGTATGAAAAATTGTCATAGTCCTGTAATAAAAGCATTAATGCTAAAAGAAAACTAAAAGAAGGCTTAGAACTATAACTCTGTGGGAGCAGTAGAAAGATGATGGATAAAAGAGTCATAATGAAGAACTACTCAGAATTTGTTTGTGTTCTCTTGAACAAGGAAAACCATCAGACTTGGAAATATGTAACATCAATGGTGAACAGGCAGGTGGAAGCCAAGTTAAGTGAGAATATGGGACAAAGATATTTAAGCACACTGCATGAGTTTAAGTCATCAGGGCAGGATGAACAGAACACCTAGGTACTACAGAATTTGAGGATGGGGTTATAGTGACTGCATTTAGTGATCTCTGAAAAATTATATGAAGCAGAAGATTGCCACAGAATTAGAAATAGAAAAAGTTGCCCCACTTTACATATGTGTGTGTGTGAAATTATAGACTAGTGACCCTACCCAATAAACATTTATTAAGTATCTACTATGTTCTAGGCACTGTACTAAGTATTGGGGATACCAAAAAGAGACCAAAAGTGATAGTCTCAACCTTCAAGGAGTTCACAATCTAATGAAGAGATAACAAATATATTCAAATAAGATATATACAAAATAAATAGGAAATAATTAACAAAGGGAAAGCACTAGAACAATCCAATAGTGAGGTGATAAAAACCTTTCCTGGGGTGGTGACAATATTAGAAACAAGAAATTGCCATATTTGAGAGATGTTGCAAACTTTAGAAAGAACTTCAAACAAATGATCACTATTGTGGAAAACAAAATCCCAATTCATGCGACTAAAGCAGATGTACATCTAAATTTTAACTTTGTCATTGATTTTTCCTTTTTTTCTTGTTTTATTGATGTCTTCAGTTTTTACCGTTTCATCAATTGATGAGTATTTATTCATCACCTACTGTGTGTCACACACTGTTGAAAGCACTGGACGTACAAAGACAAAATTAAAACCAGATCAGTCAGATTAATCTTCTACTTGCACAGCTCTGATCCTATCATTTAACTTCTCAAAAGTGCTTACTAATTTCCCATTGCCTGTTGAGTTAATGTCACATTTCTTTCCCTGGCAGACAAAGGTACATGTTATTTGGCTCTAACTACTTTTCTAGTATTATCAAAACTTCTACCCCTCGTGCTCTGGCTAAGCTGAATTGCTCCTTGTTCACCAAGTAAATTTTGCTCTTTCCTACTTCTGTGACTGTAATATTAATGACACCTATATGGCTTATCTCAAAACTTTGTATGTTGAAATTCTACCCATCTTTTAGTTCTACTAAACCCATGAAACCTTTCCTGATCCTACAAGGAAGAATTATTTTCTTCCTTCTTTGAATCTGCATAGCCACTTTTATCGTATTTTTGCTCTAATTATATATATATATATATATATATATATATATAATATATATTTTATGATTGAGTATGACATGGCAATCCCCCAAATAGAAGCTACAGCAACTTAAACTGCATTAGGAGAGACATAACATGAAGAATTTGGAACATGAGAGTCCCTTTATATTCTGGTCAAACCACATCTGGGTCATTTTCCTCAGTTCTGGGCACCTGTTTTAAGGAAGACATTGAAAAACTAGGTGGGGGGAATCCAGGGGAGAGAAAACAGAACAATGTTGGACCTGAGATTATGTTGTATGATAATCACCTGATGATTAAGCTAACAAAAAACAGGCAATTTAATATTCATGATACCTATGTTTGTGGAATCTATATTTTCATGTAGAATAGGATTGGCTCTATTTTAAAAATAGATTTTAAATTTTCATTTTCAGTTCTAAATTCTCTACCTTCCTCCATCTCCTCCCCCACCCACTGAGAATGAAAGAAATAAGATTAACTTTGACTTGAAAAGACAAAATAAAACTTTCTTTGTATTCTCAGTGCTTAGCTAAAGGCTTGCATTAGTAGGCATTTAATAGACTTACAGCCAGGAGACATGGTGGATAGAGCACTAGGCTTGGAGTCAAGAAGTCCTGAGTTCAAATTTGACCTCAGATACTTCCTAGTTGTGTGACCTTGGGCAAGTTACTTAACCTAGTCTGCCTCAGTTTTGTCAAGTGTAAAATGAGAGTAATGATAGCATCCACTTCCTAGTGCTGTTGTGAGTATCAGGATGACATAAAATGTGTAAAGCTCTTAGTATAGTGCCTGACACGTGGTAGGTACTTAATAATGACTGTTTCCTTCTTAATTAAAATTTTTTTGATTGGTTGGTTGATTGTCCTTTCTATCACCATAGGGCAGAAATAGGAGTCATAGCTAGAAGTTTCAGAGAGGCAAATTGAGACTTGAAGGGGGAAAAATCATTCCTAACATTTAGAGCTCTCCCAAAGCTCAAAGGACTAGTAAATCATAGTGAGATTTCCTTCACCAGAATACTTAAAAGCAAATGTGAACATTATGAGTATGTGGGCATGCTTGGTGGTTGGAGGAGTGTAGGGCAGGAATTCCTATCTAAGAATAGATTGGTAGACTCTAAGAATCTGTCATTCCATACAGGTCTTATCTCCTCTCACTGAGGGCAAGGAACTCTTTTTTCCCCTAATCTTAGTGCTTAGAACAATGCTCAGTGCATAATAGATGCCTAAGTGCATTTGTTGGATTATAACATTTGCTGCCATTTTTCTTGAGAGGTAAATGAATTTCTTCTAGTGTTGAGTTCAATTTAATAAGCATTCATTAAGTGTCTACTTTGTGCCAGGAACTTTGCTAAGTATTGCTAATAAAAAGAGCAACAAAATGAAACCATCCTTGCCATCACAGAATTGGCTGGGAAGAAATAACATTGTACACAATTAGACTAAGTGGCAATAAACGTTTATTAAGAGCTCACTATTGACCAAGTACTGTGCTAAGAATTGGGGAGACAAATCCTTGAGAAGTCACAAAAACACTAAAGTATGAAGAAATATATCATACATATCATATAAATATACTATATATATGCACATATATGTATCATGCATATATATCATGTGTGCACACATTTATAAACAAACTCACATAAATACTAAATATATTATATCTGTGTATCAATATCTATTATATTTATCTTGTTGTTGTCAAGTAGTTTCAGTAATGTCCAACTCTTTGTGACCCCATTGGGATTTTCTTGGCAAAGACAACAGAGTGGTTTGCTATTTCCTTCTCCAGATCATTTTACTGATGAGGAAATGCAAGCAAACAGGATTAAGAAACTTGTCCAGGGTCACACAACTATTAAGTGTCTGAGGCCAGACTTGAACTCAGGTTCTCCTGGCCAGTGTTCTAGCCAACATGACACCTAGCTGCCCTTGTATTTATCTACAGACAGATAGATATGTGTAGATATATGGATCCATGTATTTATATAGACATATATCTCTATTTGTAGATATAGTTCTACAGATACTGATAAATATGTGATGATGATAGGTATATGCATACATTCATATATATGCACATACATATGTACATGATTACATATATAGATACATAGATACCAGACCTATAACTTCATTCATCAGTGTTAGAAGCTCCCAGTTAGAAATTGCCTCTTCCGGGGTAGCTAGGTGGCACAGTAGATAGAACTCCAGCCTTGGAGTCAGGAGGACCTGAGTTCAAATCCAATCTCAGACACTTGACACTTAATAACTGTGTGACCCTGAGCAAGTCACTTAACCCCAATTGCCTCACCAAAAAAAAAAAAAGAAAAGAAAAAAAGAAAGGAAAAGAAATTTCCTCTTCCATTGCAGATATAAATACTTTCTTCTCCATTATATTCTTAGAGAGCTGAAAAGGGAACTGAAAAGTTTTGACTTGTACAAGGTCATGTAGCCATCATGTGTTAGATATGGGACTTGAACTCAGTTCATTCTGACTCTTGAGCCAGCTCTCTATACTCTACACAAAAGAAAAAAAATACATGTAAAATAGATATAAAGCAATGTGTAGTTTGGGGGAAAATTTACTGGGAATTCAGGAAAGACTTCTCATAGTAAGTGGCATCAAAAGTATTTCCCTCATGGGCAGAGTAAAATGTGGCTGATATCTATCTTGTTTCCTTTAAATCCTGAATGTCACCAAATGAGGGACTTTGTCTTTGACCTTTGTCATTTACTCTCTCTCTCTCTAAAGTCAGTGGGACTTGGTGAGTGATTTATAATGGATACCTTAAGACCGGAAGTTATATTGGAACAGAACCTTAGAAGCTTGGATTAGTAGGAAATATGTCAGACTGAACTTGACAAATGATAACTGTGAGAGGTGAGCAGAAAAAAACTGAGAGAACCTAGTCTCATGGTTCACTCACCTGGCCTGATCCTACTGAACTCTTAGAATCTGACAGGTTAATCGACATAATAATTGGGCTGAAAGATGAAAGGAAACAGCATAATGTTGGTTTACCAAAGGCTGGGTACCAAATGTAACTTGAACACAGGAAAAAAAAAAATCTTTCTCAATGTGGTCTTAGGTAAAATATTTTTTCTTCCTGTGTCCCTCTCAAATCAGCTGTCAAAGCAGGAAGACTCAGAAGTGAGACTTTATTAAAAACAACTGTTTTCAATTTTACAGGTGAACTTTTGGCAGGGGTCGGGGGTGGGTGCAAAAACCAAGACTATTTTTCTAGCTTGGAAAACAGTGTGGAAAGGGGGAATAGGACAACATGACTTATCAGAATTTTAACTTTTATGATCTAACACATACAAGACTTGGCAAACAAATCTCACACAAACAGCTCTATCCCACCTTTGATACTTTTCTCCTCTCAAGGGGGATCCTTAATGATAATCATTCCCATTGAAAAGGAACTGGAAGGTTTATCATGCACTTTTTTCATACCATATCTGTGAGGCAGGTGATGTAAGAATTCTTATTCTCAATGTATGGCTAAGGAAACTGAGGCCCATAGGTGTTGAGTGACTAGTCCAAGACCACACAGTTAGAAGGTGGCAGAACCTGAGACTTAAGCTGAGGAATAGATCATAGGATCATAATTTTAGATGCAGAAGGGGTATCTGGTACTGTCCCTCTGTTTTAAAGAGGAAAGTGAGAAGATCCACAGAAGTTAAGTGACTTGCCCAAGGTCACACTGGTGGCATACAACAGAACAAGAGATCAAACTTAGGTCCCATATTTTAAATCCAATTATCTTTTCACTCTGCCATATCGCCTTCACACTTATATTACCTGATATATGCAGGTATTCTCTCGTTGAAGCACTCACCTGACTTGATCCTGCTGAACTCAGGATATGACAGGTTGGTCTGGAGCTTTTTCCATTATGCCTACTTTTCACAAACCTGGCTTGTTACTCACTGCTTCTCAGGACTAACAAGATAGATTTGGGAAGAAAGTGATTAAAGCCTGACAAATTCCACCCAGATATGACAACTTTTTAAAGATTGTGAGCTACTTCAATTTCATAAGGGCAACACTATTCATACAAGCTAGACACCCTTGAATCATTTCAGACAATCAGAAGGGACCTCAGAAGTCATTCAGTCCATCTGCCTCATTTTGTTGTTGAGACATATGTGTCCCAGAGCAATGTGACTTACCCAAGGGAACTAGTATTGTTACTGGAAGAGCTGGAAAATGAATCCACTCCTTCTGCTTCTGGGAACCAAGATGGTGGAGTAAAAAGGTAGTTGCTCTCACCCTCACCTATCAACCTCTGAAAACCCAGAAAATATCACCCCAGAAAAAAAAAACCCAGAACATCTGAACCAGAAGAAAGATGGGGAGCAGTAGTGCAGTAGCCCAGGTAGCTAGAGAGATAAATGAGAAAGGCCCCTCTTACCCTGGGGGAAGGGGAGCAGTACTGAATGGGAGTCACCCAGCCAGCTAGTGGAAAGACCCACTTTAGCACACCAGGAGGAGATTCTGGTGCCTCGGCATTCTACAGCAAACGGGTCTCCCAGTGCCTCAGCAAAAATAAGGGAAGCAGCACTACAAAGGGTCCCAGGCAGATAAGCACCCTGCAGCATTCATCTGAAAGGAGCTGAAGAAAGAAAACTAGAGTTGCCCAAAAGTTCCAGCTTTGCTGATTTCAGTCCAACACCAGGTAAACTGTCAGAACCCTACAGACTCCAGCTGCCAACCAAGAGGAGATTCTGAAGCCCAGGTGGTCAAGCAGGCAAACACTAACAGCTGTACCTCCAAGTGCCTCAGTGAGGGCTAGCGAACCAGTGGAAACCAGCTCAGAAAACCACCAGGTGCCTTGGCATTATACAGCAAAGGTGTCTCCCCGTGCCGCAGCAGAACTAAGGGAGGCAGCACTGTAAGGGGCCCCAAGCAGATAAACACCCTGCAGTACCCATCTAAGAGGAGCTGAATAAAGCCAAAGGAAAGGACAAACAGGCAACCTAGATTTGCCTGAAAGTCCCAGCCTTGCTGATTACAGCCCAACACCAGGTAAACTGCCAGAACCCTACAGCCTCCAATTGCCAACATAAGAGGTCCCAGCACACAAAGCCAGTGACCAAGACCTAGGCTCCCAACACAAGAAGCTTGGGTCAGTGCTCTCTGCTCTCCAGCAGGAGAGCTTTAAAGACCAGGGAATAAATAAACACCATGAATAAAAAGAAATGTATGATAGATTCATATTATGAGAAGAGTGAAGATCAAGACAGTAATTCTGAAGAGGAGAATATTGTCAACAAACCCACATCTGCTACATCAAAAGGGAATATGAACTGGTCTGAAGCCGAAAAAGCCTTCTTAGAAGAGCTCAAGAAGAATTTTAAAAGTCAAATGAGAGAGGTAGAGGAGTCCTTAAAAAATACAATTGGCCAACTGGAAAAAAAAATACACTGAAGAAAACAAATCCCTTAAAAATATAATTTGCTGATTGGAGAAGAAAGTACAAAAATCTAACAGAAGAAAACAGTCTGTTAAAACTAGAATTGGACAAATGGAAATTAATGACTATGAGAGAGCAAGAATAAATCAAAAAGAAACAAAAAAATGAAAAAAATAGATGAAAACATAAAATACCTCATGGGTAAAACAACTGACCAGGAAAATCGATCCAGGAGAGACAATTTAAAAATTATTGGCTTACCTGAAAATCATGATGAAAAAAGAGCCTGGACAGTATCTTTAAGTTAATCATAAAGGAAAACTGCCCTGAAGTCCTAGAACCAGAAGGTAAAAAAACTATAGAAAGAATCCACCACTTCCCACCTGAAAAAGATCCCAAATTGAAAACACCAAGGAATATAATAGCTAAATTCCAAAATGACAAGATTAAAGAGAAAATACTGCAAGCAGCCAGAAAGAAACAATCTAAATATTGTGGAACCACAGTCAGGATTACACAGGACCTTGCAGCTTCTACATTAAAAGACCATAGGGTGTGGAACATGATATTCAGTAAGGCAAAGGAGCTTGGATTACAGCCAAGGATCAACTACCCAGCGAAAATGAGTGTGATTTTTCAGGGGAGGAGATAGATATTCAATGAAATAGGGGACTTCCAAACCTTCCTGATAAAAAGACCAGAGCTCAACAAAAAATTTGATCTTCAAGTACAAGATTCAAGAAAGACATAAAAAGGTAAATGGGACAATATGTTATTAATAAGGGCAAAATGTTTGCATCCCTACAAGGGAAAATGATACTTGCAACTCTTGAGAACTGTATTGTTATTACACCATGTTAAAGGAGTATACATAAAGGGGGTAGATATAAGTTGACTTTGATGTATTGATAAAAAAAAATCTAATCAAGTGGGTTAAATGGATCCAAGTAAGTGGATTAGTCTGATCTAAGAAAATGTACTGAGAAAGGAGGAGGCAGACAAGGGTAAATGACATTACAGGAAAAGACACAAAAACCTATTAGAGCAGACAGAAATAAGGGAGGGGGATGAGCATTGTTTGAACCTTACTCTCATCAGATTTGGCACAAGAAGGGAATAACATAATCAGTTAGGTATAGAAATCTAAGTTGCCCTATAGGCAGTAGGAGGGAAAAGGGGAAAGAAAATGGAGGGGGGATAGAAGGGAGGGAAGAAGCAGTAAGGGTAAAGGGGAAGAAAAGGGAAAGAAATAACAGAAGGGAGGTGGGACTGAAGGAGGCGGTGGTCAAAAGCAAACCACTAGTGGGGGGGGAAGGAGAAAGGAGAAAGAAAAGCAGAAACGGGGGAAAAGAGGATGGAAAAAAAGACACAGATAGTAATCATAACTGTGAATGTGCATGGGATGAACTCTCCCATAAAACAGAAGCATATAGCAGAATGGATTAAAAACCATAATCCTACAATATGTTGTTTACAGGAAACACATTTGAAACAGAGGGACACATACAGGGTGAAGGTAAAAAGCTGGAGTGGAATATATTATGCTTCAGCTGAAGTAAAAAAAAAAGCAGGGGTATCAATCCTGATCTCAGACAAAGCAAAAGCAAAAATAGATCTTATCATAAGAGATAAGGAAGGAAATTATATCCTGCTAAAAGGCACCATAGACAATGAAGTAATATCATTACTAAACATATATGCACCAAATGGTATAGCATCCAAATTCTTAGAGAAGTTCAGGGAGTTACAGGAAGAAATAGATAATAAAACTATACTAGTGGAGTACCTCTACCTCCCACTCTCTGAACTAGATAAATCTAACCACAAAATAAACAAGAAAGAAGTTAAAGAGGTGAATAGAACATTAGAAATGTTAGGTATCATAGACCTCTGGAGAAAACTGAATGGGGATAGAAAGAAATATGCTTTTTTCTCGGCAGTACATGGCACATATACAAAAATTGGCCATGTACTAAGGCATAAAAACCTCACAATCCAATGCAGAAAGGCAGAAATATTAAATGCATCCTTTTCAGATCCTGATGCAAAAAAAATTATATGTAATAAAGGGCCATGGAAAGATAGATTAAAAATAATTGGAAACTAAATAATCTGATCCTAAAAAATGATTGGGTCAAACAACAAATAATAGAAAAATCAATAATTTCATTGAAGAGAATGACAATAATGAGACAACATACCAAAATTTACGGGGTGCAGCAAAAGCAGTTCTTAGGGGAACTTTTGTATCTCTAAATGCTTACATAAATAAAATAGAAAAAGAGGAGATCAATCAATTGGGCAAAAAAAAAAACAGAAAAAGAACAAATTAAAAATCCTCAATTACACACCAAATTAGAAATATTGAAAACCAAATGAAAAATTAATAAAATTGAAATAAAAAACTATTGAACTAATAAATAAAACTAAGAGCTGGTTTTATGAAAAAAACAGTAAAGTAGATACACCTTTGGTTAATTTAATTTAAAAAAAAAAGAATAAAACCAAATTACTAGTATCAAGAATGGAAAGGGTGAAGCTACCACCAAGAAAGAAGAAATTAAAACAACAATTAGGAATTATTTTGCCCAACTGTATGCCAACAAATTTGACAATCTTAGTGAAATGGACTCATATTTACAAAAATATAAATTGCCCAGATTAATAGAAGAGGAAGTAAAATATTTAAATAACCCCATCTCAGAAAAAGAAATTGAACAAGCCATTGATGAACTCCATAAGAAAAAATCTCCAGGGCCAGATGGATTTACATGCAAATTCTATCAAACATTTAAAAAACAATTAATTCCAATACTATATAGATTATTTGGGAAAATAGGTGAAGAAGGAGTCTTACCAAATTCTTTTTATGATACAAATATGGTGCTGATACCTAAACCAGGAAGAGTCAAAACAGAGAAAGAAAATTATGGACCAATTTCTCTAATGAATATAGATGCAAAAATTTTAAACAAAATATTAGCAAATAGATTACAGCAACTTATCACAAGAATAATACACTCTGACCAGGTAGGATTTATACCAGGAATGCAGGGCTGGTTCAATATTAGGAAAACTATCAGCATAATTGATCATATCAACACCAAAACTAACAGAAATCACATGATCATCTCAATAGATGCAGAAAAAGCTTTTGACAAAATACAACACCCATTCCTATTAAAAACACTAGAGAGCATAGGTATAAATGGAGTCTTCCTTAAAATAATAAATAGCATCTATCTAAAACCTTCAGCAAGCATAATATGTAATGGGGACAAGCTAGAAGCATTTCCAATAAGATCGGGAGTGAATTAAGGATGTTCATTATCACCATTGTTATTCAATATCATACTGGAAATGTTAGCTTTAGCAATAAGAGAAGAAAATGAAATTGAAGGTATTAGAATAGGGAAAGAAAAAACAAAGCTATCACTCTGCGATGACATGACGTTATACTTAGAGAATCCTAGAGAATCAAGTAAAAAACTAGTTGAAGTAATAAACAACTTTAGCAAAGTCGCATACTATAAAATAAACCCACACAAATCATTGGCATTTCTATATATTACCAACAAAGCCCAACAGCAAGAAATAGAAAGAGAAATTCCATTTAAATTTACCGTAGACATTATAAACTATCTAGGAGTCTACTTCCCGAAACAAATCCAGGAACTCTAGGAATACAATTACAAAACACTTTTCACACAAATAAAGTCAGATCTAAATAATTGGAAAAACATCAGTTGCTCATGGGTAGACCGAGCTAATATAATAAAAATGACAATTCTACCTAAGCTAATTTACTTATTCAGTGCCATAACAATCAAACTATCAAAAATTATTTCATAGAGTTAGAAAAAATAATAACAAGATTCATTTGGAAGAACAAAAGTTCCAGAATATCAAGGGAACTAATGAAAATAAATTCAGGGGAAGGTGGCCTAGTCATTCCAAATCTTGAATTGTATTATAAAGCAGCAATCATCAAAACTGATTGATACTGGCTAAGAAATAGAGTGGTGGATCAGTGGAATAGGTTAAATATATGACACAGTAGTCAATGACTATAGGAATCTATTATTTGATAAACCCAAAGACCCCAGGTTCTGAGATAAGAACCCACTCTTTGAAAAAGAAACAAACTGCTGGAAAAACTGGAAAAGAGTATGGCAGAAACTAGGCATAGACCAAAATCTCACACCATATACCAAAATAAAGTCAAAATGGGTTCATGATTTAGATATAAAGGCTGATAGTACATAAGCAAACTGGGAGAGCAAGGAATAGTTTACCTATCAGATCTATGGAGAACAGAAGAATTCATGACCCAACAGGAGATAGAGAACATTACGAAAAGAAAAATGGATAATTTTGAATATGTTAAATTGAAAAGTTTTCGCACAAAGCCAATGCAACCAAGATTAGAAGGAAGGTAGAAAATTGGGAAAGAATTTTTACAACCAGTGTCTCTGATAACGGCTTCATTTCTAAAATATATAGAGAATTACGTCAAATTTATAAGAATACAAGCCAATACCCAATTGATAAATGGTCAAAGGATATGAACAAACAGTTCTCAGATGAAGAAATTAAAGCCATCTATAGTCATATGAAAAAATGCTCTAAATCACTATTGATTAGAGAAATGAAAATCAAAACAACTCTGAGGTACCACATCACACCTATCAGATTGGCCAACATGACAAAACAGGAAAATGATAAATGTTGGAGAAGATGTGGGAAAATTGGAACACTAATGCATTGTTAATGGAGTTGTGAAATGATCCAACCATTTTGGAGAGCAGTTTGGAACTATTCCCAAAGGGCTATAAAAAGGTGCATACCCTTTGACCCAGCAATAGCACTTCTAGGGCTATATCCCAAAGAGATCATACAAATGGGAAAAGGACCCACACGTACAAAAATATTCATAAAAGCTCTTTTTGTGGTGGCAAAGAATTGGAAATTGAGAGGATGCCCATCAATTGGGGAATGACTGAGCAAGTTGTGGTATATGAATGTGATGGAATACTATTGTGCTATAAGAAATGATGAACAGGCTGACTTCAGAAAAACCTGAAAAGACTTGTATGGTCTGATGCTGAGTGAAGTGAGCAGAACCAAGAGAACGTTGTACACAATAACAGCCACGTTGTGTGATGACTAATATTGATAAACTTAACCCTTCCCTGCAATACAAGGATCTAAGACACCTCCAGAGGCCTCATGATGGAAAATGCTATCCACATCCAAAGAAAGAACTGTGGAAGTTGGATTGCTATTTTTTTTCTCTTCTTTTGAGTTTTGTTTTCTCTTTCTGATGGTTCCTCCTATTGGTTTTAATTTTTACTTATAACATCATTAATGTGAAAATATGCTTAATATGAATGTAAATGTATAGCCTATATCAGATTGTGTGCCATCTTGGGGAGGGTGGTGGGGAGGAAGGGGGAGAAAAATGTTAAACTCAAAAGCATATGAATGTGATTATTCATAAATCAAAATAAATTAATAAAAAAAGAAAAGAAAAAAGAAAAAAAAAGAAAATGAACCCAGAATTGTTGACTCCTAGTAGAGAGTTCTTTTTATCACACTGTTCTGCCATATGTAGCATTGAATTTGAAATTATTATTATTATTATTAAGAAACTTTGAGAATTTATGATTTTCACAGTTAGCTAATGGAACTTCCACAGTTAAGAACAGTCAAGGTGAGTGAAAACAGCTGCTTACAATTACCTTGACGTCTACACAATGAATGACAACTATGACAAATATGTTTGCTTTATTCACTTGCATTTTCCCGATTTTCATTTTTCTCCTCTGCTAGATATATTGCCACTAAAAGAAGACAGCAAGATAAAATATTAAGTGGTAACCGTAATGTGCATTATCTCTGGTTTATATTACCAGGAAGATAAAGGATGGGATCCCAATATGCCTATGAACCCACAGGTCCAAACAAACAAAATGTTCTTAGGGCATCAATCTAGCAGTATCATCCTCTCACAAGGGAATCTTCAATGGCTCATCATTGCTCTAAGATAAAAGAAATTTTTAGACTAGTATTTCAAGCCCTTCATGGTGTGGCTCCATGACCTTACCAGTCTTATTTCATATTACTCTTTCTCATGTATTCTTCATTCTAGTTAAGTTGGCATGGTAGCTGCTCCCTATACATGACTTACCATCTCCCACCTTTATGGCTTAGCATGGGTGGGTCCTCAAGTACAAAATATACTTCCTCCTTATTTTTCTCTTAGAATACTCAGCTACTTCCAAAGTACAATATTGCTATCACATCCTAAGCAAGGCCTTTCTTGATCTCTGTGATTGCCAGTGCTCTCACTCTTGAAATTCATTGTATTTCTTTATATTTAATTACTTGTGAATATGTTACATCCTTCCCCACCTCCAGATAACATATAAGCTCCCTAGAAAAAGTGAGTGTTTTGTTTTGTCTTTTTATCTTTAGTCCCTAGCACCTTCTATACAGTAGTCATTAAATAAATGTATGAGGAATTGAATTAACATCTCTGGTCTGGCTCATAAGGCATAACAACAACAGCAGATCCTTTCAGGTTTTAAACCTTATAAGGCTTAAAAATACCTAAAGAGGGCTGAATCATGATCAAGCATCTTTCATTGAATCAGCAAAACCAATAGATTCTATATAGTACACATCTTTTTGACTGTGTAAAAATGCTAGAATATAATAGAATGACTCCTTTAAGGTGAATTGGGGGAAGATAGAAAAAGAAAGGGTAATGTATGGGGAAATATTTGCACCGAATATCTCCAGTTAAAGTCTGAGATCCATACCACTGTATCATGAAACCTCTGATATCCTTTAAGACACAGTTCAAGTACCTCCTTTTGTATGATGCTTCTCCTGGTCCCCCTAGGTCCTATTACCTTCTCCCTTAAAGTTATCTTACCTACTTTATATGGGTTTCATTTGTTCCTAAATATGTATTTTTTATGTACCAATAGATGGACATGTTGTATTCTCATTACAATATAAGCTCTTTGTGTGCAGTCATTGTTTTACTTTTGTCTTTTTAAAAAGCACCTAGCCTAGCTTTTATTAAATATTTGCTTGCTTGGTTCCTTGACTTTTCATATCTTGCCTGCTCAGGGGATTTTCCAGTCATAGGTAGCCTTGATGATATCTTTTGTGCCATTTCTTCTAGCTAAGTCGTTGTTGGTAATATGCCACCATGTAACTTTCCAACATCATTTGAGTCACCTTCAATTTTGATTCTTCTGAAATTATGGTCTTCTGTAGTTTGTAATCATATAGCTTTATTTAGTGAGTAGGAGTGTTAAAAAGATGGGCTTTGGAGGATACCAAGTAATCTGTGGTCAGTGAAAGTGCCATACAGTACCCCTCATGTGATCTAGTATAACCTCACCCTCATTATTTTGAACTTAGAACATGTATTGTACAATCTGATACACACACACACACATACACACACATGTACATATACTTTATACACATCAAAGAATTTTCATTCTGAAGATATATTTATATTACCCTCTCATAGTATTGTGGTTTGTTTATATTCTGAGTGGAAGAAAATTAGTAAGAATAATAATTGATGGAATATTTAGAATTCAATGTCAGATCCCAAGGATAGGTTCTTGACCTTCAATTGCTCTCATAGGTATGACCACATCAATTTTCTCCTCAAATCTCAAGTTGCATAAGAACGATTATACTGTTTTCCCCACACAAGGATCTTTAAACACGCCTTGCCTTCCTCATACCCCCAAAGGGATAATAAATATTAAAGAGTTCGAGAAACACGTTAAGCAGGTATTAACCCCAACTTTAACTGCTAAGTGACAAATAATTAATCAATATCATCATTTTGGCTGACATTTGCAGGAGCCTCTTTGGGAAAGTTACAGCATTATACACTCACCTTACAAAAAGAAAAAGAAGAAAGGAATGAGAGATCAGGGAAATAACACATGTTAAATATCATTATTCTCTTGAAGTTAAAGCTCATAATTCTTGTACTCAGTAAGTCACTCCAACAGTATTTTTTGAAGTTCACCAAGCTCTATTAAGCTCACATCAGTCATAACAAGTGAGGTGAGATCTAGAATTACTTAGGAGAAATACTTTTTCTTGAAGTCATATGTTACTGAATTTTGCCATGGGCTCTTCTTGGACCAATCCCAGAATTCCAGATGATATAATTACTATTTCTATGTATGAAACAGGTGCAGTTGCAGGAGAGATCCACTTGGCTGATTAAGGGAAAGGTGCTGTCAAGTGACTCCCTACAAGGTGTGTTGGGAAGGATTGGTTGAGTGTTGGAATTCAGAAAATAAAAACAGAATAAAGATCAGTCATCAAAGCAGGCAATTTTTTTTATATTTGTTAATTTATTTATTCACTGTTGTTATTATAAATCATTTTTAAGCTTCCTCGTTCCTGACAGCAAACAAAGTTTCCATGAGTGAGAACTCCATATCACAATAACAATAATAACAACAACTCTGATTCTAAAATCTTCCTCTAGTTTTATAAGAGTTATGATTTTGCAAGGGGCAGGTAAAGAATAGAGAGAATAGGCGGAGCCAAGATGGCAGAGAGAAAGAAGTGACTGGCTTGAGCTCTCTCCCAAATCCCTCCAAATACCTAAAAAAAGACTCTGAACAAATTCTAAAGCAGCCAAGACAGAGTGAAACAAATTTCCAGCCCAAGACAACCTGGATGGTTGATAGGAAAGGTATATCACGCCGGGCAGGGAGAGGAGTGCAGTTTGGTGTAGGCACGCAGGCCGCAGCGAAACTGGAGCAGGCCTCAGAGGACTGAATCACAGGCAGCTGTGGCGGTTTCCAGACTTCTCAACCACCGAATGCCAAAGACAACATGGAAGGTCAGTGGGAAAAGTCTGTGACGGTGGTGAGAGAGGAGCTAGGTCTCAGCTGCAAGTCTCCAGCACGGCCTGGGGCAGCAAATGTTTCCTGAGCTTCAGGCCCACAGACTGAGGGGGAATCAAGTGGCTGATCAGAGGGTGATTGCAGGGATCTCTTTGCCAGTGCTGAGGCAGGAATCTCTTGCTGTGCCCATGCTTGAATCTGGGTCACAGTTCTGAGGGGCGGTCCTAGGGTGAGGAGGAGTGCTAGCTTGGTGGAGATTGTTGTGGCAGTGGAGAGGAAACACCCCATCCCTTATCATACCACCTTGGAAGAACTGAAAATTCACAGGTCACTAGAAGTACCTCTGAAAACAGCTGTACAAACCCCTGAAGCTTGGGACAGCACACTCTTCACATTGGAAGCAGACTTTTACCTTAACAAAGAGTTTAAAATGCAAGTAATTGGCCAGGATCATGAGTAAGCAGAACAAAAAGAGTCAGACTATATTAGCTTACTTTGGTGACAAAGAAGATCAAAACATATAACCAGAAGAAGACAACAAAGCCAAAGCTCCTACATCCAAAGCCTCCAAGAAAAATATGAATCAATCCCAGACCCTGGAAGAGCTCAAAAGGGATTTTGAGAAGTAAGTAAGAGAAGTAGAGGAAAAACTGAGAGTGATGCAAGAAAATAATGAAAAACAAGTCAACAGCTTGCTAAAGGAGACCCAAAAAAATACTGAAGAAAATAACACCTTAAAAAATAGCCTAACCCAAATGGCAAAAGAGGTCCAAAAAGCCAATGAGGAGAAGAATGCCCTAGAAAGCAAATTGGCCAAATGGAAAAGGAAGTCCAAAAGATTACTGAAGAAAATACTTCCATAAAAATTAGAATAGAGCAATTGCAGGCTAGTGACTTCATGAGAAATCAAGACATTATAAAACAAATGCAAAAGAATGAAAAATTAAAAAACAATATGAAATATCTCATTGGAAAGACAACTGACCTGGAAAATAGATCCAGGAGAGAGATTTCAAAAATTATTGGACTATCTGAAAGCCATGATCAAAAAAGAGCCTAGACATCATCTTTCAAGAAATTATCAAGGAAAACTGTCCTGATATTTTAGAACTAGAGGGCAAGATAGAAATTGAAAGAATCCACCAATCTCCTCCTGAAAGACATCCCCAAAGGAAAACTCTTAGGACTATTGTAGCCAAATTCCAGAGTTCCCAGGTCAAGGAGAAAATATTACAAGCAGCCAGAAAGAAACAATTCAAGTACTGTGGAAATACAATCAGGATAACACAAGATTTAGCTGCTTCTACATTAAGGGACCGCAGGGCATGGAATATAATATTCCAGAGAGCAAAGGAGATAGGATGACAACCAAGAATCATCTACCCAGCAAAACTGAGTGTAATCCTGCAGGGGAAAAAATGGTCATTCAGTGAAATAGAGGACTGTCAAGCATTCTTGATGAAAAGACCAGAGTTGAATAGAAAATTTGATTTTCAAATACAAGATTCGAGTGGAACATGAAGAGGTAAACAGGATGGAGAAAATCATAAGAGACTTATTAAGGTTGAACTGTTTACATTCCTGCATGGAAAGATGATATTTGTAACTCATGAGACCTTTGTCAGTATTAGGGTAGTTGGAGGGAAAAAAATTATATGTACGTATATATAGATATAGATAGATAGAGGGCACAGTATGAGTTGAAGATGAAGGGGTCATATTTGGAGAATAAAATTAAAGGGTGAGAGAGGAATACACTAAAGAAGGAGAAAGGGAGAGGTAGAATGGGGTAAATTATCTCACAAAAAAAATAACAGAAAAGAAAAGGCTCTTACAGTGGAGGGGAAATGGGGGAAGGTGAGAGGGAATGAGTGAATCTTATTCGCATAGGATTTGACTTAAGGAGGGAATAACATACACACTCAATTGGGTGTGGAAATCTGTCTTACCCTACAGGAAAAATAGTGGGGCAAGGGGACAAAAGAGTAGGTGAATGATAGAGAGGAGGGCAGATTGGGAAAGGGAGTAATCAGAAGCAAATACTTCTGAGGAGGGACAGGGTCAAAAGAAAGAATAGAATAAATGGGTGGACAGGATAGGATTAAGAGAAATAGAGTTATTTTTTCACAGCATGTCTACTATGGAAGTGTTTTGCATAACTGCACATATATAACCTATATTTAGTTGCTTGCCTTATCAATGAGGGTGGGTGGGGAGAGAGGAAAGGAGAAAATTGGAACCCAAAGTTTTAAAAACACATGTTTTAAAAAAATGTTTTCACATGCAACTGGGAAATAAGAAATATAGGAAATGGTGTACAGAAATCCATCCTGCCGTACAGGAAAATTGAAGGGGAAGGGGACAAGAGAAAAGGGGGAGACATAGAAGGGGAGGCAGACTAGGGGAAGGGGTATTTAGAATGCATGCCATCTTGGGGTGGGGGGAGGGGAAAGATGGGGTGAAAATTTGGAACTCAAAATCTTGTGGATGTAAATGTTGAAAACAAAAAAATAAATAAAAATTACCATAAATAAATAAATTAAATTAAAAAAATAGAGAACAGCTGCAGTTTTTATCATTATTATTATTAATAAAATAACAACAACAATAATAATGTTCAAGTAATAAACTATACTGAAACCTGGCCACTATTAGAAGAAAAAAAAGTTCCTCACAATCACCTAGGCATAACAATTATTAATAAAATGTTGAGAACAACATTAACAATAACACTGTGAAGAATAGCAACTTTGAAAGACTTGAAAACTCTGAATAATGCAATGGCCAGTCATGACTCCAAAGGACTGATGCTCTGTTATTGGAATCGTTGTTAGGATGCTTTTCGGTAAGCCTACTGAGAATGAGTTTACATCCTAATGCTTTTATTCTTATCTTCCCCACCACCAAATAACAGTTAGCTACCTTGCAATGGTCTGAAGAACATAAAATAAATTATAATACAACAAGATAATGACTCATACCAAGACTATTTATATCTGAAGTCTATCAAAAATGACAATATAGGAAGAATGAGAGGACAATATCACTTGATGTGTATCAATGGCATCAAGTTATATGCCTCTTATTAATAAGCTATCAAATCCTTCTTCTTATGGAATCTTTCTCCAAAGATCAATTTATCACTTGGACTTGGTAAGTATAAAATTCTTAACATAAGCCATAGAAATATAGAGATTGAAGGCTCTGAGGTTACATCAAGAGGTCAAATTGAACTGATAAAAACAATACTTACAAATACCTTGGTTTCCCCCAGGTAAGACACATTAAGCATAAAGCTATCAAGGAGAAAGTTGTGGTTAATCATGCTATGAGAGTTGTTGGCACCCTCATAATCAGAGATCAGTAGGAATGATGCATTCAAAAGTAAATAATATCTGTGTAATACCAGTTTTTTAGGATACTTTGGCAACTGAAAAGTGGACCATAATATACCCTCAAAATATCCTAACAAAAACGTGCAATATTGCCAACATATATGACCTATCACCCTAACCCAGCTATAGGAAGATTAACACTGTCTCCAAAATAAGAAAAATGGTTTATAGACATTTTCAGAGCTCAGGCTTTCCTGACTCTAATTCTATCCTTCTAATCTTATAAAGTCAATATAGTTTTCAGGGTGCAAGCCAGTAAGGTATAATAGCTGCCTTTAGTTCTACAATATATGATGCCCCCAAAATTTTCGTGCAGTTTCAACCTATAATTTCACAAGTATAAAGGCTATGCACAAAGGACAATGATTAAGGTCTTAATCATTTAAAATTTATTTAATGATTTTTATTAAAAGTTAACATAACTATCTCATGTTAACATAAAAAAACATTAAAGTTAACATAACTCTCTAGTCAATTTTTAAACTTTGTAAAAACTTTCATCAGCTACTGTTCAGTGACTGAAAGAACTATGTATAGATATAGATATAGATATTTGCATGGGTGTGTGTGTGTGTGTACATATACATATATATATATATATATATATATATATATTCTCAACATTGAGATGTTCCCCAAAAATGAGGTCTGAAAACATTATTATTTATAGGGCTCTTGGTTTCAGGGTCCTGGGCTGTCTCCATCAGGGTTTGAAGGGATATGTTGGTCAAAGTGGTGATAGCCTTTTGATGTGCTTGTCACGTGCTACCTCCCCTCTCTTCCTCAGAGTGCCTTGCTGTTTCAGCTAGGCTGGCTTGCCCTCCATGCTGATTGGCAGATGATTGGCAGTTAGTGGGGATGGGTGGCCCCTTCTCCACAGGAGTTACTTCCCCATTCCAGATGATATCTGTGTAGTCTGGGCAGGACCAGTGGTCTGGGAGGTATCACCACTCCCAGGCCTCTTGTGCCTATTCAATAGTCAGACTAGTCAACAATTGTTTCTTGTAGTGATAAAGAATGTGGGCCCCTTCTCCACAATGATTTCTCCCCTCAGTGATGGTTGTGGGGGCTGGTTTGGAAGCAGGTCTGATGATTTGAAGTTCAAAGATGATAGTTTGCTATTCCCAGGGTTCCTGGGTGCAGGATCATGGGTTATCTCCATCAGAGGCTGAAGAGTAATGGTGATAAAAGCTATGGTGGTGGTGATTTAACTTACTTGGAATATGCTGTGTCCTGTTTCTCCTTCAGGATGACTTGCTGCCTCAAAAAGCCTGGTTTAACCCGTCCTGTGAGTGCTTAACAAATGTTTGTTGGCTTGCTATGATGAACACAACAAAGTCCCAAGCAACCTGTCTGTCCCAATATCGATTAAAATCAACACAAAGAGAATGACAGATTTATCTATTGGTTATACTGCATTTGGAAGTAACCTTAGTGAGGTACATTCTATGTAGAAACTGCTTTATTTTTAGCCCATGCTACCGAGGGAGTGAAGTAGGAGGGTACAGTACTCCCCTAGGCGATGTGAAAAATGTTTATAATTTTTGTTCCTGCTTTTCTTATCTTTTCAGTGAACATACTTTTGGGAAACCTATTTGATGTTAATCGCTTAAATGATACTGGAACGTTAATCACAAGCTTCTGGTTGATGAAAGGGAGAATAAAACGACAGTGATTCAACTGGATAGTATTGGAGGAGGATACTCCCGACTCCTCAGTGATATTGCCAGGACTCTGGAGGAGAAGTTTGGTTTGTGGAGGGGGAAATAGCCATCCCAGCTATGGACACCTTGTCTGCTAGCATTTGTATGGGTTGAGAGAATAAATTCAGATCTTATTATCTACAGATAAGGAAACCAAGTTCCAGAAAGCTAAGTGATTTGTCTAAGTTCATACAGATATGTGCTGTGATATTGTAAGTAAATCTGAATCTTAAAAATAGTATAAAACTTCTAATCTAATAGTAGCATTCAGAAGTGACCAGAGCTAAATACTGCAGTCCTATAATTTTCTTTGGCCTATAATGGACACACTAGCTATGTTTAATGTCTATGTACATTGATGAAATTGAATAAATTCATTTAAGATCTATATCATGTGTGTTTTCTAGAGAAGGTGATATTATCAACAATATTAATAATGAAATATTAATTATTGACATTTAAAAATTGCCAAATGTTTTACATTTCATTAAATTTGAAATTCAAAGCACCCTCTAAGGTCAATACTACTGTTATCATTAGCCCCATTTTACCAATGAAATAATTGAGAATGAGAGATGGCAAGTGATTTGCCCATGGGCACACAATATGTAGCTGAGGTGGGATCTGAACCCATTTCTCTTCTAACTATAAACACATGGTCCTCTCCTCTATACTACATGAAGGAAACAGAAGGAGGAAATACTTTCAGGCATCTGAGTTGAGCAGATTCCAATATTTGGACAATAAATTTTGGTTTAACTTTCCCAGCAGCTAAAGCAGAAAAGGAAACACATTGAGTTACATAGTTTTCATTTTCTGACAACAGAAAAGTACAAATTTTGCTGACAGCTTTTTTTTTTTCCTGGAACTAAATTCAAACAGAAATTTAGCAAGAGGGCCTATGTATGAGAAATTAAGTGATGTGGTAAACAGTAACTTCAATCTTTTAAAATAAATTTAAAAGCATTGTTCAATAATATAATTATCATATCTATATTTTTTCTAAAGGCAGCTGGATTATAACTAAGCAGATTATGTTGTGAAAGTATGAACTAATTTGGCCTAAGTTTTCTAATATTCAAATTGAATTGAATTTAGATGAAGGAAATGCTCATATGCCTACTTAACTAACTGTATCTTTTCAAATACCATGTCATAAGCAAACTCTAGTTAACATTTCTTTCATCATCAGCATGATTCTGTAGAAAGACTATTATATTCAAAGTCAGAAGACTTGTGGTTGAATCATAGTTCTGTATCTTACTATTTATGTGACCTTAGGCAAGTCACTTTTGCCTCAATTTCCTCATGGGTAATACATAGAATTGACCTCTGTGGATCCCTCCAGCTGTGAATCAGTAATCTTTTTATCCTATCTTTAGCACGTGTGTGCTATGCTCCTGGTCAAAATGAGAGGCACATGCTTTAGATTTCAGAGTGGAAAAAGACAAAGTTGACATTTTATTTTGCAAGGCCAGTATTTTGAACTCTCTTTAACCCCCAATCATGCCTGGGACCATGTGCGTTCATCCATTTTCCATTCTGCCTTTCCTGCTGCTACTGTTGTTCTGCCCTCCAAAATGACCCAATAGGCGCTGTGGCTGGGATAAGCTAAGTCACTTAGGTCTACATTCCCTCGGACCATCACTCCTTGTGTTTACCCCAGCTATTCTTTCTTGCCAATACATACATCCACTTCATTTCTTCCTCTCCCTTATTCTGATCATTATAACAAAATAACCATTCGCATTGACTCTGGAAAGGACAGGTTAACAGACTGCTGTTCCATGTTGTTCCACATATATATTTTTGTGACTTCTAACGCTGCCATAATTCTCTTCTTTGGCCACACTTCTCTAAATGTGTCGTCTCTCCTATTAGAATGTAATTTTTTGAAAACAAATGTATCACTTTTTAAATTGGTATCCCTAATACTTTGCAAGGTACTTAGAACATAGTAAGCACTGAATAAGTGTTTTTCATCCTTTTATTCATTAGATTTTTACATTTCATATTTCATTCCATATTTTTCCATAATGTTCATGATATATGAGAATTTGTGATTTCAGTATAGGTATTACCTCAATCAATAAAACCATTGTGGTTTATTAGGTCATAACCCCTCTGTGATTAAAAAGATATTTACTGAGACTTACTGTGGCTGAAAAACGAATCCTTATGTGGTTACTCTGGTGACAAGCCTCTTCAAACTTAGTCCTCGGATAACAAACACGTTCTAAAATTGTATCTATGCTTGAAGTCTTTCCAGACTGCAGGAATTTACCAGAGCTTTGACCAAAGTCTCATCACCTTTAAGAACTCAAAGCCACTCTATGACAATGACTAGAGCACTGAGCCTGAGTTACAATTCTATCCCAGATACTTAATGACGGTGTGACCCTGGTCAAGTCACTTACGATCACTTAGCTTTTTCTTTAATGAAGATAATGATAGCATTAATCTCACAGGATTGTTGTTATGAATTAAATGAAATAACATATGCAACGTACTTTGTACACTTTGAAAGCACCATATGAGTGTTAGGTATTGTTCTTATACAAAACTTTAAGCTTGACAGACTTTTGCCATGACAACACAAAGAATGTGTATATATATATATATATATATATATATACATATAAAAATTCAGATTAAAAAGCCAACTTGTTTTGGCATGGGCAGAAGCAACAGGAGTACCTATAGGTTGAGCTAGTATCTTCTTTGAGAAGTAGCTTTGAACTTTATCAAGCTCTTAGGCTTTCAGGGAGGCCCTTTCTAACACAGTTTGGTGTGTTCCTTTGTTCTGTTTTATTTTATGAAAAACTGTGTCTTTTGAGGCCTAGAGGGTGCCAGTAGGAGGAGAATCAACCTTATGTCAGATGAATGCTGCTTCCTGTTGGACAGGGCCATAGAAGATTGACCATTTCTTTGTTGGGAGATAAGTAACCCACACCTTCGGAATTTGGTTTTTATTCATTTGTGCTAAGCTGCTCTTTTGGAAAATAGCTAACTAACCAATTCAGTAACTTCTTAAGACCACCCCTAGTCAAAATCAGGTGGAGTGCAATTTGACCTGTCTGTTTCTCCAAGAGTAGCCCAGATTCTCCTTTGTTGCCCTTGGAGAGCGGGTGAACTTATCATTTTCCTTTCTTTTTTTGGAACTCTGTACTTTGACATGTTATTGTTTTTAATTTGGCATATGCACACTGGTAATATACCTGTTGAATGATTAATTGCAAAGATTTAAAATTTGGACTTACAGTGCATGGGGAGCAGTAATTCTGTCATGATTTTTCTCATCTTATCCCATTAGCTAGAACAGAGCCAAACACTTAGAAAAACAAAGTGACGCAAATCTTAAGTTCTTTCTGGAAACTAAAGTAATAACTCTGGCGACTCTCTTCAATCTGAGGAAACAATCATTTCAAATTTAGAAACCTGCATATTATTAAAGTGAAAAACATCATATGAAGGGTAACTTAAAGGTTGTCCAGGGTATAAGCACGTACATTACATGCCATATGCTGATAGGAACAATGAAATATATATTTAACCTTGCTGTGTCCCTGCATTCAGGGGGAGTGAGCTGTCATCATGATGCCTGAGAGGTGAGTGCATGGAGACTGAAAGAAGGGGGAGCAGAAGAGTGTTGAATATCCCTCTCCCTCCTTCCAATCCTCCCGACCGAGTGTGTGAAGCTATGTGGCAATCTGAGCTCTGGGTATAATCAGACTGAATAGTTGGAAAAGGGGTGAAGGTGATTGAGAGCTGATCAAAGTTAGGTCAAATATGGTTCACTTGAGGTCAAGCTAATCATACTTTTCTCATCTGGCCATCATGCTGCCAAGTGGCACACTCAAAGGGAATGGTTTCCATGGGAGGGGAGCTCAGCCAAGCTGCTCTCATCTGGCCAACACTTCTCCCCTACAGTCTGCATGACCGATTTTAGGGGTATAAATGCTATAAGGTAGAGCTTCATGCATCTGGCTTCACTTCCAAGTTGTGGGAGGTAGGGACAGGAGGAGGGTTTTTATGAAGTTCTTCCCATTCAAGTCAGGAGAATGAGAAGAGGCATCATCCTATTCCAACCCTGAATTGACTTCAACCTTAGATCTGGTACACACATTGAACTGTGTCATCATTTTTTCTCTTGCCCAAGCTAGAGAGTGACAATCTATTCTAGAAGCAGTGATACATCAAAGCCGTCCAAATCATTTAGTTGGGGATAGTTCATAGATTTTTTAAAAACTTCTGAATAATCAATAATTTTGATAAGTGTTAAAATTTTATCTATTTTCCCTATAATTTATGGTTTCAAATGAAACTAAACAGTAGGAATTCTATAATATCATAACAAAAACTGTTGTAAGGACTATTTCTGATTGGACCAAGCCAGAAAGTATAGGTAATATTACAAAGATTTATTTTCTCATGAGATGGTAAAGAAATTTCTCCTCTAGAGAGTTATAGACAGTCATCCAGAATGCCAGTCAGCCTTCTTCAAGAGAACTTCAGCAAATTCTTTATTTAGTTTTGAAGTAGTTTTTCCTTGGTATTTAAATGCTTCTTCGTTCAATTTGAACTGAAACCAGGAAGTTCAGTGGTATGAAAAAATAATCAAATTAACCAGCATTTTGAAAACAACAAGAAAAATTTGACTTTATTTTGATTTCAGTCACTCAGAAATGATAGGGTCAGTTCCTTTGCCATACAACCTCAGCCTTGAATATCTGTTTTCACTTCCATAGTGCTAAACAGTACAGATGAAAAGATAGCACTGAGTAGAGAGACAACTAACTCACTTTCTAGCTTTGTCAATAACTGCACTCAATGTTCTGTACCTGGTGTTCTGACTTGGTTTATCCATTCAAACAAGTATGGTTTCAATTTTTTAAATATTAAGATTGTTGAAATGTTTCATGTACCTAATGAACTTGATTTTGATCGCAGAATAAAAATTCATCAGCTTTCAGGGAATTTTTGTCTGTTTAGGAATGTGATGTTTTGCCAGGTGATCCTGACCTTCAGAACTGCTTTTTAATTGTTGTTTGGGTATTTTTGACATTATTGTTCAAATTAATTCATTTCCCATTCATATCAATTAATAATCCAGTATGATTTGAGGTTTCCTTCCCATTTTGGTGAAGAGAGATTCAAACATTCACTCATTAAGTTATCAGTGAAGACAAAACTATAACAAGGATGATACTTAAAATAACACATTTTTCTTTAGAGAATATTAGCATCATTCATTTTCATAAGAACAATTTATGCCGTCTTTCCAAATGCAGCTTCATTACAGTAGGCTTGGCAGGACCTCTTGTTGGAAATTTAATAAATTTTAGTTACTGTTTTTCTATTTTAAATCATAGAATTCTTGGATATCAGGAAAGACTTACAAGTTCATTGATTTCAGATTCTGAGGATGAGGAAATTGAGGTCTAGAGAGGTCTAGTCACTTGCCAATAGTCACATAGAAAGCTATAGATGTTAGAACTCAGGGTTCTTTCCCAAGCATTATACAATGTATATAAAAATAAACATTTCAATTTTTTTTTCATAATGTTCATTTAGATCATAGGATCAGAGATTTAGAGATAAGTTTTATTAGAGGTCATCTACTTCAAAACTTGGTTTTATAAGGGAGGAAATTGAAGTCAACAGATACTAACTGACTTACCCAAGGCCACATGGGTAGCAAGTGGCAGAATCATACATAATTGGACCCCAAATGCTCTAACTCCAGACCCATTGCTCATTCATTGCACCATACCACATTTCCTCCTCCTATGGCTCTTTCCACCAGTCAGCCCAATTAGTGTTATTTTATTATATTTTTACTGCCTATATAACATGAACCATATTGTTTAGGCCCATATGGGCCATTAAACTAATTTGGCCAAATCACAGTTTTTAGGGAAGTCTCACAATTCAGGCCAAGTAGTTTCACTCAGTGAAAAAAGAAAAAAAAACAGATTTTTTGAATCATAAGAGACACCAGCTGGCCATTTAACTAAATGTTCACTCCTTGTGATTTGAACCAGGCAAGAATGACTCGGTGAAACTGAACACGGCTATCAGGAAAAAGCACACCAATATTACTTTTATATGAAGGGTGTTCCAGTCACTTTGTCTTCACGTACCAATGCTAGCTTATCATAAGGGGAAATAATGATTTTAACTA
Organism: Vombatus ursinus; assembly: GCF_900497805.2. Taxonomy (NCBI): domain Eukaryota; kingdom Metazoa; phylum Chordata; class Mammalia; order Diprotodontia; family Vombatidae; genus Vombatus; species Vombatus ursinus. The sequence goes on from NW_020954548.1 coordinate 6,615,620, forward strand.
GCCTTTTCTCTGTAAATTCCTCTTCCTTTTTTCCTGTTTCTACTTAGCAGTTTCTGTTTTCTCCATCAGCACTTTCTGTGTCATTTCTATAACCTGGTCCCCTTTCTCTGCTGAATCAACACTGTCAAAAGGAGAACGATAAAAGCATTTCTCCTTTTCAAAGAAAAAAAAAGTATTTCCAGTTAATTCATTATTTGTTGTCGGTCAGCTGTTTCAGTCATGTCCAATTCTTTGTGACACTTTTTTGAGGTTTTCTTGGTAGAGAAACTGGAGTGGTTTGCCATTTTTTCTCCAGTTCATTTTACAGATGAGGAAACTGAGGTAAACAGAGTTAAGTGACTTGCCCAGGGTCACACAGCTAGTAAATGTCTGAGGCCAGATTTGAACTCAGGAAGATGAGACTTACTGACTCCAGGCCTGGCGCTCTAACAACCGCACCATCTAGTTGCCCCACAGTTAATTTATTAAGCATCTATTATGTGCTATACATGGAAGACATGATAGCAAAAAAAAACCAAAAAACAAAATAATCCTGGCCCTCAAGAAGTTTACACCCTTGCTAGGTGGCACAGTAAGTTAGCCATTGGGCTTGGACTCAGAAAGATTTGACCCAGACACTTAGTAGTTGTATGACCTTGGGCAAATCATTTACCTACTCCTAGCTTGAGTTTCCCCACTTGTAAAATGGGTATAATAACAGGGAAGGGTGAAAAGAATATGCATTTATATAGTATCTATTATATTCCAGGCCCTGTGCTAAGTGATAAGCTGATAGCACTTCTCTTAAAGCATTTTGTTAGGATCAAATACATATATGTGTATATATACATACATATATGTACATGTGTGTTGCGTCATATGAATATTCATACATATGTATGTTTATATATACACATGCATAGACACACATATGTATATGTGTATATATGATAGATACAGCTATATCACTTTGCAAAACTTAAAATAATATATATTAACTATTTTCCCTAATATTAGTAGTTGGGAACAACACATATACAGATAAGTTTTTATGAATAATTGTGTAGGGCTAGACAGCAGATAGGGGATTATAGCTTTAGAATTGGAAGGGACCTCAAGGGCCATCTAACCCAGCCTTCTTATTTTACAGGCAAGGAAACAGGCCATAGGATGTTAAGTGGCTTGACCAAGGTTATACTTATAATATACGTTATAAGTATCAAAGATAGGATTTGTCCTTAGGCTCTCATACTCCAGAGTCAATACTCTATCCCTGCATCACCCTTCTGTGACTGATTTTTACCACTAACACCTAGAGGATAACAGGAAAGGTCTTTTGTGGGAAGTGGTGATATAAAGGTATATGCAAAGATAAAACACATACAAAAAAGGGATCAGTAAGAAGGTGAAATGTTTTCTTTTTAACTATGACATTTTCTAACCTAATATGAAGCTAGGAAAAGTTGCTTATCTGGGGATAGTTATGAGAATGTCCATGCTGGGACCTTCTTTCAGGTCTCCCAGAAATCAGCCTATTTCCTATTATCAATCTATCACTTTTGAAATGTCATTGGAACTATCCTAACTTAGATATTGATTACTAAAAATGGAATGAATGAATAAATGAGCATTTGCAAAGTGCTTCCTTACTATATGCAGAACATTACACTAAGTGCTGGTGATACAAATATACAAGTATTTCGATACAGTTCCTACTGTCAAGCAGTTCACATTCTCATGGGAGAAACAACTCTTAAAAGATGTTTCAGATACAACAATGGAAAAAGTGTCATTCTTAGGGTGCAGGAGCAAATCAGATGGTAATATATCTTTTTTTAGTGTCATTTCCATTGATACCTCCTTCAGTGTCATTTCTATGATGTAGGGCTAGACAGCCCTACACTAGACAGATGTCTGTTTCTGATGTTGAACCATTTGACAGTGCCAAAGACTTTGGTGAAGAGAACTTTTTTTCTCTCTTATTCAATAACTGCAGCTGCTGAGGGGGAGGGGTTGTAGCATCCACAAAGTTAGGCATTGGGTCAGGTCTCCACGAGGGTTGCTCCTCTGTATCATGATTTCAGTTTAGAAAGCAGGGCAATTGGTGTGGGAAGAGAGCCACTATTCTTGGAGTTCTTCATCTTACCTGCCCTGTTGGTCAGCAGTGGGTATTGGTAATAGCTGGAAAGGAAGGTTCGTTCTCCACTAGAGGTTGTTACTCCAAAATCATTGCTTCAGAGACTGTGTCCACAAGCAAGGCTAGCAGCACCAGTGGCCTGAGAGTAGAGTTGGGGTGGAATAAGTACCGGCCGTACTTGAAAGTCAGGAAGACAACCAGGGATCTGGGAAAATGTGGTTCAACTGGGTCTAAAGCCCTGAAGTCTAGAATGAATTCACTCTTCAAAACTGTGAGATGGCTATAAGAAGAACTTTGTCATTTGAACTCTCAATTCCACTGCATTCAGTTACATTAGCGATTATTAACTCTTTGTGCAAAGTGAGAAGTATCAGGGTAAAAAGGGAAAGAAGACTGGACTTAGAGTCATGAAGATCTGGGTTCTAGTCCTTATTCTGATACATACTGGTTCTGTGACCATGATCAAAGTGTTTATTCTCATTGTCCCAAGGAACTTTTTAAGACTATATGTAAGTTACAGATAAGTTATCTTTCTGCATCAGTTAATCAGGGTAAGGATATCCATGCTGGGACTTACTCAGATTCATGACATCACAGATCTAGATCTATCCCCTACTTCTGTTTCCTACCCTCATGCAAATGTGCAAAGTCCTCTGGTAGTTACTGAAGATGGAAAGACATAAACAAAGACGTTGTTCAAGATATAAAAACATAAACAAAATAGTCCCTGACCTGTAGGAGTCTACTTTAGCAAGTTAATTTACATCAGTTTTAGTAAATTAATACAAAATGTGTAATATAAAGCAAAAGCGGACACTAAGAATTGGATGAGGAATGGGAGAATCAGGAAAAGTACTTTTTAAATTAAACTTTATTTTCAAAGATTTACCTTACAGCTTTTAAAATTTTGGGAATTTGGATCAACCCATGGAAAAGTCTTTTTTAAAGATGTAGCTCTTGAAGAAAACTGAATTCCAAGAGGCAGAGGTGAGGGGAAAAGAGAATTCCAGCCATAGCAGACAGTCTGTGCAAAGGCCCAGGAGGCTCGAGATGGGCAATCACGTACAGTGAACACCTAATAGACAAGCCTGGATGAAACATAGTATGCATGAAGGGGAATAATGGAAAATCACTCTAGACATATTAGTGGGAGCCATCTTGGGAAGATCTTAAATGCCAAACAGAAGAGTTTGTGCTTTATCCTATAAGTCATAACTCTGGCAGAACACAGATTCTGGCAGGTCTTAATGATCTAGAAAGTTCAAAGTTAGCCCAACAATGGAATTTACACCTATCAAAGTACAAAAAAGCTTATCATGAGTTGTTTGGCCACCAGTGGTGAATTTTTTCAGTAGAACAGGAGGAACATGGTCAAATCTGGCCTTCCTGAGCAAGTAAATGCCATATTGGACCTCTGAAGAAATATGAGTAGGAGTTTCATGATGTTAATATGATTGCTTCATCATGTCTTTCAAAGGTGAGTTCGTTGACTGACAGAGTAGAATGTTTACTAAAACCATAGGGTTTTAAATTTACTAGTGCTTGAACAGATCTTGGGAACAAAATCATACATTCCACATCTTTCCTGTCTTGATTTATACTATAGCTCCTAAGAGGTTTGGTGGTGGCAATGAAGAAGGAGCAGGCGGAAGGGAAGGAAATGGAGAAAGGGGAGACAGAAGGTGAGGAGAAGATGGAGGAAGAGGAAGAAGAGGAGGGGAAAGAGAAGGAAGAAGGAGAAGAGAAAGTGGAAAAGAGAAAGGAATGGTAGAGGAGGAAGAAGAGGGAGAGGCATAAGTTGAGGGAGAGGGAGAGAAAGAGGGAAGAAAGGAAGGAGGAGTAGACATAGCAGAAGGTGCAGGAGGAGAAGGCAAGGAGGGAAAAGGAGGGAGGGAAGAAGAAGAAAAGAAAAAGAGGAGGAAAAGGAGGAAGAAGAGGCAGCAGAGTCATTGATTGGAGGTAATGTGGCATAATGGAGAAAATCTACCAGCTTTACATCTGGAAGACCTGGGTGTGAATCCTGAACCTGACACTATACTACTTTTGTGACTACAGGCAAATCATTTAATCTCCAAAATCTGAATTTTCCTGTCTGTAACCTGAGCCAGTGAGTTCCATTCCAGGTCTGGTATTCACTGATATCAATTGCTGCTAAAGTTCAATTTCACTTAAATATGTTCTTTTCTCCTCTCTCTCCACCCCCTCCAAGGCAAAATTCACCCACTCTATGTACATCGTCAATGCAGCATGATTATTTTCTCTCTTCTAGTCTAAGCTCTTGTGCTGTGCCTACTTAGGCTGAAAAATAATTGGCAGGCACAAATCCCATGGAGCAATATTTTTTTGTGAATAGAATTGATGCTGCTGATTATTGTTGATAATGATAATAATCAACTCCCCTCTACCATCACCTACAATAACAACATGTTTGCTGGTTTCTAATTAAAAAAAAATGAAACCAAAAAAGCTCAAGGTGATTTATTATATTGTTCTAAATATAGCGTAGATTCCTTTCACCTACATAAACCTGGTTTCTATAACATTTGAATATACCTCTAATTGAACTCTTATTAGCAGAGATGCAATTTAAGTATTACTGTTCTTCCCAGCAGTATCATAAGTAGCACAAACATGCACCCACATGCACTGGTGGAATCTTTAGCTGATACCCTTTCAGCTGTTACAGCTCAGTAAGGCAGGTATCTTCCTTACTGGTTAGCATTACACATACATACACACACATATACATATATATGTATGTGTGTATACATATACACATATGTGTATATATATGTGCACATAGATTGTACACACACATGTGTATTCATATATGCATATATACATGTATGTTTATATACATATGTGTATATACATGTGTGTATGTGTGTATAGATATAGATATAGATATAGATATAGATAGATAGATATAAATATATGCACACCCACAAACATACACAAATATATCCAGGTGGGAACCAAATGGACAGCATGTTGCATAATCTGCCAGAGGTAGACATTGTATTGGTGGTTTTTGCTTGACTCTTGAAAAAAAAAATTGCAGCAGAAGGTTTGGTTCCAAGATTGGCTGGCATTGAGTGATGATGGTGGGGGTATATCCAGAAATAACTGTGGTGTCAAAAATAAAATGGATACATAAATCTTAATTTTAAGTCATATTCTCTCTATATATACATACATGCATACATAGACACATATGTGTATGCTATATATTTATATATATGCATAATATATATTTATTCGTATAGTTATATATACTATGTATATATATTTTCTAAATCTATCAACAATATCTTTTAAAATAAGTCTTACTTAAGAAAACCTATGTTTAGACAAATATGTCATTTGAATTTAACTTAGGAGCCAAGGAGAATGAGAACAAATGTGCTATTTTGGGCTCCTAATATCTAACTATACAATACTGGATAAAAATGAAAAGCTGAACTAACCTCCAAAAGCACAGTGTACAAATAGTATTATATCTCTGACTTTGAAATGACTACTGAGTTGTACTGGTTTAGTCTCAGAGATGTCAGCTCAGGCACACAACAGAGCTGAACTGAAGGCAATAGGTCATTGCTGATCAATTTCCAGAAAATGATTTACTTTTGAACATTTCATCAGTACACTCTAGACATAACCAGGAAATACACAGAATGCATGCCTTGTGAGGTGACTGATTGCTGGGACAAACCAGTCCATTCTGGGATAAATAGGCCCTTATATTTGGTGTGTTGCAGAGAAGATCAGGTAGACCCCCAAGGCTCAAAGAAGAGAGGAGCAAACAGAAGCCACAAAGAACACTAGACAAATTCCAGTACTGTACCGAACTAGGTGGCACCTGGCTGATCCAAAATACGATAGGAAAGGACAAGAAATTTATCCAAGTAGGGATACCTTGAGAGCATTAGTTATGATGGAGGTAGAAGATACAATTGGCCTATGAGAGGCAGTAGCCTCTCCTTGGATATGAGCTAATATTAAATTAAACACTCACGATTTTCCCCCATTTTGATGAGTGGGACTATTGGGTCTTTTATTGCTCTATGCATCTCGGAAAAACTGGGATGCTGAAGATAGCCAGGGCTTTTATAGAAATAAAAAGTCAGGGGCAGCTAGGTGGTGCAGTGGATAGAGCACTGGCCCTGAAATCAGGAGGACCTGAGTTCAAATCTGGCCTCAGACCAAACACTTGACACTTACTAGCTGTGTGACCCTGGGCAAGTCACTTAACCCCAATCGCCAAAAAAACAAAAACAAAAGAAAGACTAAGTCACCCAAAAACCCCAGCTTCTGGGATAAGAACTTACTATTTGACAAAAACTGCTGGGAAAACTGGAAAAGAGTATGGCAGAAACTAGGCATAGACCAAAATCTTACACCACATACCAAAATAAAGTCAAAATGGGTTCATGATTTAGATATAAAGCCTGATACTATAAGCAAACTTGGAGAGCAAGGAATAGTTCACCCGTCAGATTTATGGAGAACAGAAGAATTTATGGCCAAACAAGAGATAGAGAACATTATGAAATGCAAAATGGATAATTTTTATTACGTTAAATTGAAAAGTTTTTGCACAAACAAAGCCAATGCAACCAAGATTAGGAGGGAAGCAGAAAATTGGGAAAGAATTTTTACAACCAGTGTCTCTGATAAGGGCCTCATTTCTAAAATGTATAGAGAATTAAGTCAAATGTATAAGAATACAAATCATTCCCCAATTGATAAGTGATCGAAGGATATGAACAGGCAGTTGTCAGATGAAGAAATTAAAGCCATCTATAGTCATATGAAAAAATGCTCTAAATCACTATTGATTAGAGAAATACTAATCAAAACAACTCTGAGGTACCACATCACACCTATCAGATTGGCCAACATAACAAAACAGGAAAATGATAAATGTTGGAGAAGATGTGGGAAAATTGGAACACTAACGCATTGTTGGTGGAATTGTGAAATGATCCAACCATAGTTCCAGTTTGGAACAATGCCCAAAGGGCTATAAAAATGTGCATACCCTTTGACCCAGCAATAGCACTTCTAGGGCTGTATCCCAAAGAGATCATACAAATGGGCAAAGGACCCACATGTACAAAAATATTTATAGCAGCTCTTTCTGTGGTGGCAAAGAATAGAAAATTGAGGGGATGCCCATCAACTGGGGAATGGCTGAACAAGTTGTGGTATATGAATGCAATGGAATACTACACAGTCAACCCTTTAAGTGAAAGTGCTAGGACAACCCCTTTAAAAGGATGAAAGTACTAGGACACTTCCTGGTGCTTGGGCTGTACCTGTTCAGGAAGACCCCTACCCATTGCCTACATTGCCTTGCTTGTTTTATTAAGGCAATGCTACCTACACTATCTTACTAGTATTACTAAGGTAATAAAATAGCAGAAATGAGACTTTCAACAGATTGGCTGAGATATATTCTTTGTTTGTCAGCATGGAAAAAACAGCTATAACAGCTGGAAAAAGAAAAAAACAGTAAAAATACTGCTGATGTTACCCATGGTGCTGATGACTATGTCAACGATGATAATAAATGTAGTGGCAAAGGGTATTTACATGCCCACTGCCTAAATTTTCCCCAGGGATTATTTTGTGACCAGAGAAATCATCAGGATTCTCTGAATCAATCGATTTTCCCATAAAGAGAGATATACCTACAAAACCTATTGTTCCTGCAAATGTCATAAAGAAAGGGTTTTTGTTTGATTTCTAAAAATATTTTTGCTGCTTCATAGATCAGTACCACATAAATATTTCTGGCCAAAACATTTAAGGCTGTTGTTGTTGTTGTTTGTATTGTTGTTGAGCATCAGTACTTATTTCATACTTCTATAAATCAAAAGGTCACCTTGGTAGAGCTCTATACATTGATGGTTCCTTGATCTGATCTCTGTAGGTGCTCCTTCCATCCACTAGGAATAATCATAAGGCATCCAAAGCTTGTAATCCTGCATGGTTCATTTGTTTCTTTTTGTGGGAAGTCCATGTTGTATCCACAAAAGGATCTGGAAGCTTTCTTTTCATCTTTTTAATGGTTTCTGAGTATTGAAATAGCACCCAGCTTGTCTTTCTATTAATCTTCACTCCTCCATAATACCAGCCCCCTTTTTCCTCTAATACCTGTCTTCAGTGATGTAACAACAACAGCAACCATATTTTCAGGGAGCAAGAAGAATTTATATCCCAATACTTTAAGTCAATTAGAAGATAGAATCATCTTCTTCCCCTGTGCAACAGTCTGCTGAACTTCATGAAAGAACAATAATAGTATAGTAACATGTCCAATACGTATCATTTCCAACTAAACAACATTGAATATAATATGAGAATGAGAGTAATAAATATAGTAGTAGTAAATGTAGCAAGTATGAGGATGAGGATAATTACCATTCACTATCGTGTGTGAAGCTTTGTTAATTATCTCTTGCCTGTTGTTTTAAATTATCAGGTATTTATGCTGAGCACAGGTGGCAATAAATTGCTCGTTGAATATTTCATAAAAGTGATTGTCATGGGATTGGATGACTATATGGTGGGAAGGAAAATGGTGCAGTGGAAAAAAATACTAAATGTGACCTCAAACTCATTACAAGTCTTGGCTCTCATTATTTACTAGCCGTGTGAAAATGGGAAAATCACTCCACCTCTTCAAATCTCGGTTTCCTCATCTCTAAAATGAAGATAACATTGTTCTAATACTAATCATAATATTGAGATCAAAGCGTTTTGTTGAGGGAGGAGGTTTCATTTTATTTTTGCCTTGGTTTTTTTATCATAACCTATTTTAAGATTTTTTAGTCATTGTAATCTCTACCAAATTGTATATAAGGAGGTGACCAGGAAATATTTAATCCCATTTATTTGACTATATCTAGGGATGTGTATTTCTGTTATATGTCACTTGGAACCTGAAATAGAAAATGACCTATTAGCAGACAATTATAAAGCTGCACAAACAGGCTGTGTATTTTCCCATTAAGAGAATGTGATGTTAAACTGTGAGATCATGTGTAATATCCTGTGCTATCCCCTGATATTATTTTAATGAAAAACAATGGCTGAAATATGGCGTGCTAGTAAGGAAGCACCTTTGCTGCACAATTTGACCATGTGATAACGTTGTAACTAGGATAACCTCTGTAAGTCAATACAAAGGTCAACGGAGCAACAAAAATGTTACAGCCAGTACAGATAGCATAATATTAAGCCAATATGTCTTCCACTAACTCCTCTCCTGGCAGGATAAATAAAGAGGGTGAGAAACCAATGGTTCCCTGAAAGGAATGTTACATATGACAATTTTGACAAATTAACATTAGATTCTGGGGGAGTAGTTTAGCTCAACTATTGATTCAATGACTGTTTTCCCATCTTTCTATTCAATTAAACAAACATTTACTATGCACCTAGTATTTGTAAAGCAGTGTTAGGCCCTAGGTATAGAAAGATAAAAAATGAAACGATTCATGTTAATGAAGGACTTGAAGTATAACAGGAGGATGTGACATATATGCAAATAACCATAATATAAATTATATAAGAAGTGAAAGTGCAAAATCTATTGTTATGAGAAAAATCTAGGAGGGAGAAATCAGTTCCAGTTTGGTGAATCAGATAAAGCTGTCATGTTATGCCTATCTTCATAATATATTTCACATCTGTTTTCTCTTTCTCCTCTTACAGAGAAACCACTGTGCTTTGGGCTCACTAACTTGTCACCTGGACTATTACAATAGCCCCCTAATTGCTTTCTCTGTATCCAGTCTCTCCCCGTTCATGTTCATCCTTCGCATGGCTGCCAAAGTGACAGTCCTAAAGCATAGGTCCAATTATGTCCTTCCCTTGTGAAAGAAATCTCAGAAGGACCCTCTTTTCCCTACAATAAAATGCAAAACTTCTCTGTTGGACTTTTAAAGCCCTACCCAGGCCAGTTTCAGTCTACTTTTTCAGGTTTGCTACACATTACTCTCCTTGGTGAGTGTCACATTCTTGCAAAATTAACTTGCTTTCCCATACAGGACATTTCATTTCCCTTCGCCAGGCCTTTGTACAAAATGACCACCATTTCTATCATGCGTGCTCTCCTCCCTCCTGATTCCTGGAATTTCTCACTTCCTTTAAGGTTTAGTTTAGAAGCTGCCTACTGCAAGGAGCCAAATCTGATCCTCATGGTGTCTAGTATCCTCCTTAGAAATTTCTTCATATCTACTTTGTATGTTTTTGTTTTCACTGAGCTATGTGCATTTTATTTTTTAAGTTAGAATATAATCTCCTTGACGTCAAGAAATGTTTCCATTTCTTTTATTTTTTGTGTTCCTAGAACCTAGCACAGTGCTTGGCACGTATTAGTTTTTTGTAAATGCTTGATGAACCATTTTCCTGCTCCATTGAATGTAATCTCTTTGACGTCAGGAACTATTTTCACTTTTTGTTTTGTAGCCCCGAATCCTATTGCTCATAGTACTTGGAACATAGTAGGTGCTTGTGGAATGTTTACTGAATTTAATTGGTAGGCTATTGGTAAAACTGATATTCTCTGGGGAATGGGAAAGGGGACAGGGTTTAGAAAGGAAACAAACTGGGTAATGAACTTACTCTTCTCATATAGTTGCCAGGCTTAGATTTTCAATAAAATAAAAGCAAACTTTCTTAGCTCGCATATCTTAATGCAGAGGCAAAACTAGGAAAATCTCAAATTTAAGTGACTCAACTATAATAGGTAGATCAATCACTTAAAAATCATTAATATTTTATAATTACTCAGCCTCTTCTGATGTTTGATAACCTCAGAGTCTAATGCTAGGGGGAGATGTATTTTAACATAATCGAACTTCCACATATATGTATGTTAATAAATCTAAATACCTTATAAAATGAATGCTTTTATGGCTACTAGATAAATGAGACTCAATTTAAGTGACTAACTGAGTAGTAAACTTTCATTATCTTTTGTACAATTGAGGAACTGGCAAAATGACAGTGCTCTGTTTTCAAAGAAAATCCTCTGTGTTGTCAAAGATAAATATACCAATTTAAAAATAAGAAGACTAGATCTCTCACTCAAATCCATCATACTTTAACTTTTCTGAAATATGCTCTTCATTATTTTGCCAATATTAGTATTATTCCACTTCCTCCTCAATTAGCCCCACTTTCTTTTTGAAGATTCTATTCAAGCCAGTTTCCTAGGATATTTGTCTCTGACTTCTCCCACCCACTGAGGAAGCTTGTCATGCTGTTTGCTCTTTGGATGGCTTATGGTACTTACCTGACAAAATTTCTCAGTCATGGCTCTGACCCTCACTCTTGCCTCTTTCCTTTTCTAATTACCCATATCCCTGAGGATGTCTTTTATACTACTTTTAATGTGCAAGCAATCATCAAGTGTTCTTGACTTGGTGTCTTTCCATTGCTATTTAATCGTCTTATAATTCTGAATCTTCACAGTTCATGATGTTTTATGACATAGTAAATTAGCCTCACTCAGAATATATTGGTATTACAGAAGTATATAGCTTGGGAAAATTGAAAGCACTTAATGTTAGCCAGCCCAATATCCAAGGTCCAATTCATTGTTTATATGCCCAAGATATCTACCATAATAGAACTCAATGAGACGTCAATCCACTTTCATGTCATAATATGGACAATAAGTGTCCTATATCCAGGTGGTTTTTCCATGGTGCCTCCACTAATTGCCCATTGGCCTCTTTCCAGCAGATAATTTATTCTAAGGTTTGATATGATCAGTGTAGTATCACCTGTAACCAAGAAATTGGAATAATTTTTCTGTAAGCTTAAAATATTTTAGTTTTATTCATGTAGCCCCATTGACTACACCATGCCTTTTCCATAGATAGCATATACACTGATATTTTATTTACCAGCTGTTTGTTCTCTGTGTGTTGTGTATTCAAGTCTTATCTTCCCAACCAAAATTCTAAGTTCTGGTCTTTTGCTTTGCATTTACATTTGCATTTTGTCTTATTTTTCTCCTGAGTTCCCTGAAGGGCTTAGGAGAGTGTTAGATACATACTAAATGCTATATGTATCATTAATGAATGCTACCTGAAACTTTAACTTATAGTGAAGACTTTGGTATTATTATAGATTCATAATCTCACTCTCTATATTGGTATAGGTAACAAAATATAAATTGGAATCAAGATGGTAGAGGAGCAGGACAAAGCACACTAAGTGCTTCTCCTTGTTTCCAACTCCTCAGAATATATCTGGAAAATGAACCAGACTATATCCTGATTTGGAAACCCAAGAAAAAAGTCACAGAAAGTCATTTTTCCAGTCTAGGTCAGTATAGGGGAGAAGAAAGTTCTAGGGACACTGGGATCAAGGCAAGGAGCATTCCAATGTGTATTGGGGCAAGATGAAGCCCCAGGTCCAGACTTAGACACTACAACCTCATTCAGGGTCTGAGAACAGGTGCCAACTGGTAGCACTATTCCATACCAGGTCACAGATTCAGGGAAAACTGAAATGGGGCCTGTGGCCAGGGGGACATTCTAGAGTAAAGAGCCACAGGGCCTGGTCTGTGTAGGGAGCAAATTCAGGTGCAAGCAGCATCAGCAGTGTGGGTTTAACCCTGAAAGCAGAGCAAGCTCTCAATTACAACTTCTAGCCCAGTCTGAAATCTGCAGGGAATAGCCAGGGCAAAAAATCCCAGACTGAAAGGAAGCTTATAGTTGTGTCACTCTGAACCAGCAGAGGTTCCCCTCTATCTTTACCTCAGAGTTGAAAGGAACCCAACTTGATGAAGAATCTCTTCTGTAACTTTACCAACAAGTGGTTTGAAGACCTCCAATGGGAGGATACTCACTACCTCCAGGGGCAGTCCATCCTACTTTTCATAAAATCTACGTCAGCCTTCTGTATAAAATCTGGCTATCGTTCCTAGTCCAGCCTTCTGGGGCTAAACAGAACACGTCTACTAGCTGTTCCATGTGACAGACCCTCAAATAATTGAAAATTTTAATCATGATATTTTAAAATTAGCCTTTCTCCCAACTAAACATCCTTGGTTTCATCAAGTGGTTTTTACATGACAATTTCTCTTGTCCTCAAACAACCTGTCACCTCTTTCCTGCATGATATCTCTATCTGTCCTAAAATGTGCTATGCAAAACTGTAGCTAGTACTCCAAATGTTATATGACAATGGCAGATCTAGGACTTCCCCTCACTGGCTATCTGATCATGAAATGCTGGCTCACATTAAACCCAACATCTACCAAAGGAGGTACACAGAATTGGATTTGGAGGTAGGTGATGTGAATTCAAGGCCCAGATCCACTACTTATTACCTTTGTAACCGTAAGGAAGTCTTTTAAATTCTATGGCCTCTCTTTCTTCATTGTTGGGAGCTAGGTTGCACAGTAGTTGGAGCACTGGACTGGAGTCAGAAAAACTTGAGTTCAAATCTGGATTTAAACATTTACTAGCTATGTGACCCTAGGCAAATCATGTAATCTCTGTCTGCCTCAGTTTCTTCATATGTAAAATGGGGATAATAATAGCACCTACCTGCCAGGGTTGTGAGGATCAAACGTGATAATATGCGAAACTTAAAGCTCTATATAAATGCTATGATTGTTTTGTTATAGTGGAAGAGAGAACTGGATTTGGAAAGAGTTTGAGACTCAGTTCTAACACTTATTAACCACATTAACCCAAGACTGTCACTTGACTTCTATGGCTTCAGTTTTTTTTTTCATCTATAAAATGAGGAGGTTGAACTAAATGACTTCTAAAATCCCTTCAGAACCTAAATATAAAACCTCTAGATCCCTCCAAGAAATGTTATCTCATCATAATTACCCATCCCATATTTTTGAAATTGATTTTAATATCATGTGGAAACATCTATCTCTATATATTAAATTTATTATTTTTAGCATCCCCCAACTTTCTAGCCCACTGAGATCTTGCTGACAGACAATGTGGTAAGTCTTGGACCTTGTCATGAGAGAGACCTAAATTTGACTCTGATTTCTGATGACTACTAATTATATAACCATGGAGAAGTCACTGGGTATCTCTAAATTTGATTTCCTCATATTCAACACAGGGGAAATAATCCCTATAGTACTGACTTCACCTGGCTATTATGGCAAACCAGATAATATAGGTAAAGCACAATTCAAGTGTCATCTGTTGTATTATTATTGGAACCCAACTCTCTTTTCCAATTGATAATCTATCCCAAGAGCTCTGAGCCATCTGCAAATATGACAAGCATGTTTTCAATGGCTTCATCCAAGCCACTGATAAAAATATTGAACTGCACAAAGCCAAGAAAAAGCTCTCTAGAGCATTCTACTGAAGGTTTTGTTCCAAAGTGATATTAATCTATTGATAACTATTGTCTGAGCCCATTCATTCAACTAATTCAGAATCCATATAATTACACTTATCACTTGGCCAAGATCCACAAAAAAAACAAGAAACTATGCTAAGTATTTTTTCACAAAATCTAAATGTTCTCTATCTATGGCATTTGTTCCAATCTGACAGTCTAATTTTGTTGTTGTTGTTGCTGTTTTTCAGTACTTTTCAGTCTCCTTGTGATCTTGTGATCCAATTTGGGGTTTTCTTGGCAAAGATGCTGGAGTAGTTTGCCGTTTCCTTCTCCAGGTTATTTTACAGATGAGGAAACTGAGGCAAACAGAGTAAAGTGATTTGCCCAGGATCACGTAGTTAATAAGTGACTGAAGTGAGATTTGAACTCAGAAAGATAAGTCTTCCTAAACTTAGGCCCAACACTCTATTTATCAACTACACCACCTAGCTTCCCACCAGTCCAATTACCCTATCAGAAAAAGACAGGGTAAATCTGTTTTTATTTTTTTTGTTATTTTTATTATTGACTTTAATTTTCATCTTACATCAATTTCCAAGTAGAGACCACCCCTTCCCTGTGTAATTATTATGTCACAGGCAAACTTTGTATTCCTCCTGTCATGTAGAACACACAATATGTTTCTTCATCCACTTAATAGTATTTAATTTTTCCAACTATATGTAAAGATGACTTTTAACATTCATTTTTATAAAATTTTGAATTCCAAATTTTTCTCCCTCCTTCTTTCCATCCCCTCACCCCACCCCAAAACAGCAGGTAATCTGATATAGGTTATACATATACAATCATGTTAAATATATTTCCACATTAGTCATGTTGTGAAAGAAGAATCAGAACAAAAGAGAAAAACCATGAGAAAGAAAAACAGCAAAAAGATAGCGAAAATAGTATGCCTCGATTTGCATTCAGACTCCATATTTCCTCCATATTTCTTTCTATGGATGTGGATAGCATTTTTCCATCATGAGTCTTTTGGAATTGTCTGGGATCATTGTATTGCTGAGAAGACCTAAGTCTATCAAAATTGATCATCACACAATGTTGCTATTACTGTGTACAATGTTCTCCTGGTTCTGCTCACTTCACTAAGCATCAGTTAACACAAGTCTTTCAAGATTTTTTTCTGAAATCTGCCTGCTCATTATTTCTTTTTTTAATATTTTTTTTATTTTGTTGTTTTCAACATTAACTTCCACAAGATTTTGAGTTCCAAATTTTCTCCCCATCTCACCCTTCCCCCCACCCCAAGATGGCATGCATTCTAAATACCCCTTCCCCTAGTCTGCCTTCCCTTCTATCTCTCCCCACCTTCTATCATATCTTCCCCTTCAATTTTCCTGTACGGCAGGATGGATTTCTGTACACCATTTCCTATATTTCTTATTTCCCAGTTGCATGTGAAAACATTTTTTTAAACATGTGTTTTTAAAACTTTGGCATCCAAATTTTCTCCCTTCCTCCCTCACCACTCACCCTCATTGAAAAGGCAAGAAACTCAATATAGGTTATATATGTGCAGTTATGCAAAACACTTCCATAGTAGTCATGTTGTGAAAAACTAACTCTATTTCCCTTAATCCTATCCCACCCACCCCCATTTATTCTATTCTTTCTTTTGACCCTGTCCCTCCTCAGAAGTATTTGCTTCTGATTACTCCCTTTCCCAATCTGCCCTCCTCTCTATCATTCACCTACTCTTTTGTCCCCTTCCCCCCCATTTTCCTATAAAGTAAGACAGATTTTCCACACCCAATTGAGTGTGTATGTTATTCCCTCCTTAAGTCAAATCCTATGAGAATAAGATTCACTCATTCCCTCTTATCTTCCCCCGTTTCCCCTCCACTGTAAGAGCCTTTTCTTTTCTGTTATTTTTTTTGTGGGAAAATTTACCCCATTCTACCTCTCCCTTTCTCCTTCTTTAGTGTATTCCTCTCTCACCCTTTAATTTTATTCTCCAAATATGACCCCTTCATCTTCAACTCATCCTGTGCCCTCTATCTATCTATTTCTATATATGCATACATATAATTTTTTTCCCTCCAACTACCCTAATACTGACAAAGGTCTCATGAGTTACAAATATCATCTTTCCATGCAGGAATGTAAACAGTTCAACCTTAATAAGTCTCTTATGATTTTCTCCATCCTGTTTACCTCTTCATGTTCCACTCGAGTCTTGTATTTGAAAATCAAATTTTCTATTCAACTCTGGTCTTTTCATCAAGAATGCTTGACAGTTCTTTATTTCACTGAATGACCATTTTTTCCCCTGCAGGATTACACTCAGCTTTGCTGGGTAGGTGATTCTTGGTTGTCATCCTATCTCCTTTGCTCTCTGGAATATTATATTCCATGCCCTGCGGTCCCTTAATGTAGAAGCAGCTAAATCTTGTGTTATCCTGATTGTATTTCCACAATACTTGAATTGTTTCTTTCTGGCTGCTTGTAATATTTTCTCCTTGACCTGGGAACTCTGGAATTTGGCTACAATATTCCTAAGAGTTTTCCTTTGGGGATGTCTTTCAGGAGGAGATTGGTGGATTCTTTCAATTTCTATCTTGCCCTCTAGTTCTAAAATATCAGGACAGTTTTCCTTGACAATTTCTTGAAAGATGATGTCTAGGCTCTTTTTTTGATCATGGCTTTCAGATAGTCCAATAATTTTTAAATTCTCTCTCCTAGATCTATTTTCCAGGTCAGTTGTTTTTCCAATGAGATATTTCATATTGTTTTCTAATTTTTCATTCTTTTGCATTTGTTTTATAATGTCTTGATTTCTCATGAAGTCACTAGCTTGCAATTGCTCTATTCTAATTTTTAAGGAAGTATTTTCTTCAGTAATCTTTTGGACTTCCTTTTCCATTTGGCCAATTTGCTTTCTAGGGCATTCTTCTCCTCATTGGCTTTTTGGACCTCTTTTGCCATTTGGGTTAGGCTATTTTTTAAGGTGTTATTTTCTTCAGTATATTTTTGGGGTCTCCTTTAGCAAGCTGTTGATTTGTTTTTCACGATCTTCTTGCATCACTCTCAGATTTTCCTTTACTTCCCTTACTTACTTCTCAAAATCCCTTTTGAGCTCTTCCAAGGCCTGGGACTGATTCATATTTTTCTTGGAGGCATTGGATGTAGGAGCTTTGGCTTTGTTGTCTTCTTCTGGGTGTGTGTTTTGATCTTCTTTGTCACCAAAGTAAGCTAATATAGTCTGACTCTTTTTGCATTGCTTACTCATGATCCCGACCAATTATTTGAGTTTTAAACTCTTTGTTAAGGTAAAAATCTGCTTCCAATGTGAAGAGTGTACTGTCCCAAGCTTTGGGGGTTTGTACAGCTGTTTTCAGAAGTACTTCTAGGGACCTGTAAATTTTCAGTTCTTCCAAGGTGGTATGATAAGGGGTGAGGTGTTTCCTCTCCACAGCCACAAAGCCACCAAGCCAGTGCTCCTCCTCACCCCAGGACTGCCCCTCAGAACTGTGACCCAGATTCAAGCATGGGCACAGCAAGAGATTCTTGCCTCAGCACTGGCAAAGAGATCCCTGCGATCTCCCTCTGATCAGCCACTTGATTCCGCCTCAGTCTGTGGGCCAGAAGCTCAGGAAACAGTTGCCCCAGGCTGCACTGGAGACTTGCTGCTGAGACTTAACTCCTCTCTCACCACCGTCACAGACTTTTCCCACTGACCTTCCATGTTGTCTTTGGCATTCCTGGGTTGAGAAGTCTGGAAACCGTCACAGCTGCCTGTGATTCAGTCCTCTGAGGCCTACTCCAGAGTAGCTGTGGCCTGAGTGCCCACACCGAACTGAGCTCCTCTCCCTGCCTAGCACGATATACCTTTCTGATCAACCATCCAGGCTGTCTTTGGCTGGAAATTTGTTTCACTCTGTCTTTTTGTGGGTTCTGCTGCTTTAGAATTTGTTTAGAGCCATTTTTTTAGGTATTTGGAGGGCTTTGGGAGAGAGCTCAAGACAGTCACTGCTTTCCCTCTGCCATCTTGGCTCCACCCCCCTCATTATTTCTTATAGCACAATAGTATTCCATTACATTCATATACCACAACTTGTTCAGTCATTCTCCAATTGATGGGCATCCCCTCAATTTCCAATTCTTTGTCAAAGATATGATAAAATTGTAATGACTTTGCCATGATAGCTATTATAACCTCAGATTTATTTTTAAATATCTACAAATATTTATAAATTATCTCTTTAAAAATTTGTCCAAGATTTTTTCAAGGAACTGAAGCCAAACTCATTGTTTTTGGTATAATTTGTAGACTCTACCTTCCCTTTTTCCCCCAAAAATTCTTTTAGATCTAATTAGTCAATTCTCACACAAATTATAGTATCTCAGACGTAAAAGTGGCCCCCAATGGAAATTTAGTTTAACCTATGCTTAAATCACATTTGTTTTTGCAAGATCATGGTTAAGTTGCCATCTGAGATCCATTTACAGACTTCAAGTGAATTCAATGTCTCCTGAGGCAGCCCAACCACTTTGGGGCATCTCAAATTGTTAGGCAATTTTTCCTGTTGACCAGCAAAATTGAAGTTGATATTTTGCACTCAAATGTAGAACTTTCTATTTAATTCATATTAATGATGTCTCTGGTCCCTTCTGGAGCAAAATCTTGTGATCCTCTTCAAAGATATCTATTTTTACAAAAACGAATTGAGACAATTAATAGCTTCAGTAAAGTAACAGGTTACAAAATAAATTCACAATAATCTTTATCATTCATATAGTAGTAATAAAAACCAGGAGGAAATAATAATAAGAGAACCTCTTCAAAATAACTCCCTAAAATATGTGTAAGTTAATTTACCAAGGCACCGGCAACATTTATATGAATGTAACTACAAAACACTTTACAGGAAACATGTAAATACATAATTGGAGAAATATTCAGTGCCATATAGTAATAGTGATGCTACCTAGATAAATTCACACATTTGGTGGTATAAAAAAACAAATTGACACTTTGACATTTGAATTAGACAAAACAGTAACAAAATTCACTTGGAAGAATTAAGGATTTTTTTTAAAACTATGGCATATGAGTATAATACTGTTTTATTGTGTTGTACTAAATTATAAGTATGAGAAATTCACAGAAACTTGGAAGATGTATGTGAACAGATGCAGAGGGAAGTAAACAGAACCAGATGAAAAAGAAACACAAAAAACACAACCAAGTAAATTAAAAGATTTCTAAAAGGAAATCGAACTGAGAAACTCAATTAAAATAAAATGATGGGCCTGGAGAATAGATACTACATGCTTCTCTCAACTTGGTTAAAAGGTAAGGGACTAAAAGTGTACCATGTTGAGTCATTGTTAGATTTGGTTAGCCTATCTGGAATTTTTGCCTAATTGCTTTTCTTTCTTACATGATAGGGTTCAATTTGGGGTAAGGGAACATAATTTTTTTCTTTTAAATAAGAGACAACTCCCATGTAAAGACAAAAAGCATAAATAAAACATTAAAAAAAGATCCACATGATACTCTTGACAATTTAGGTAGTAGAGCAGCAATGAATTATTTTTAAAGTATATAGTAGTACGGGGTGAATATTCTATGGAGAGTATAACTTGCCTTTTAATGACTGACTCACTGAATCATGTTCTTATTATTAATATACACCTAAAAATCCCTATAAATTTTGCAATGTGTATTCTAGCTTCACCAGTGCAGATTGCTACCCCTTCACATTGTAGTAAATGGAATTTATCATCTGAAAAAAAAATCATAACATGAGACTTGAACTTTTGGTGCAGATCCATCCACCCTTAACCTAGCTATGCTGGTCCTGGGCCTACACAGTCCATTGTCAAGGTCAGGTAGGACAAGTGGGGGCTCTTGCTCTACTGGCATACCTTTAGAGAGCAAGGTCAACTTCACGCAGCAATGAAGGGTAGATGAGAGGGTTCATGGAAGAAGGAACTGTTAAGTAGACATATTATAGAATGATTTTACATATATATATGCATACATATCCACATATATATTATATATGTATGTGTGTTTGTGTGTTTGTGTGTGTGTGTGTGTGTGTGTGTAATGGTAGCCATCTCTGGGCTGGGGGAGAAGAGGGAAGAAAAAAGAAAAAGAAAATTACATGATAACCATTATATATTTAAGAGGAATAGCAAGCTGCATGTAATAGATTTGTAGTTTCAAGTACAATCATCTTTTTTCTATTCTACTATGTTATAGAAATGCTTGCTTTATTTCTTAAGTTCAGAATGAAATAAATTTTAAAAAAAGTATATTAGTCTACTATTGTAAAATGTTATAAATGGTGGGGTAGTAAAAGTAACTTAGATTTAGAAAAAACAAATAAAAATAGAAGAGAAGAATCTTTCCCCACACTAAAGAAGAGTAGTATAATAGGAAATAGGAAATACAAGAACTGTTTTCTAAATATTCTCAAGACACATAAAGAGATGGGCACATCAAAAAATAGAATAATCTATTGAAGCCAAAGTAACAAAAATATATAGAGCATGTCCTTAGAGACTCAAGTCAAATAGCTCAATGACTAAAACCACCCAAGAATAAGGAAAACAGGCACATGCAGGGGGAAAAGTGGGAGCGAAATACATATAAGACAACATTAAAGGCACAGGGAGTACATTAAGGGGTTTGAACTGTGTGGTTCCTCAGCCAGTTTGCTGTGGACAGCACGTTAAAGGAAATGGTAAAATTTGAAAACCCGTAACAAATAAATGAACTTTCCACAGTTTTTAAGGAACCAACTAGAAAACTCTGATGAATGATTAACATTTTCTCATCTTAATAAAAATAAAAGGAAATTTCTTAGATAGATGTACCTAGTGATTTTTATAAATGCATCAGTCTAACCTCCACACAGCTCAAAGCCCCCATCCTGAAGAAATGCAAATGTTGCTCATTCTACCATATACTCCAGGTACATCTCAACTCCTGTCTCCTGATTTTAACCATTTCCTGATATCAGTCTTTATTCTATTGTGAGCTTAGTTTATCCATATTCTTCCCTCATGACCAGATAAGATGTGTAATATCCATATCTTCTAGAAGCTGGGGCAACCCAAGGAATATAGTCTCACTGTGGGATGTATAATAATTCATGTGGGAAACAGAACATTATGGGAGACAGCCATAATTTTACAGGTGTTTCTATTCCTCCAAAAGAAAATATTTTTTTAAGGCAATTGGGGTTAAGTGACTTGCCCAGGGGCACACAGCTAGTAAGTGTCAAGTGTTTGGTCTGAGGCTGGATTTGAACTTAGGTCCTCCTGACCTCAGACCGGGTGCTCTATCGCTGTGCCACCTAGCTCCCCAAAGGAACAGATTTCCATATGAACTATCACCATTTATTTTCTTTTTGGGGGGCTAGGAAATGGGGTTAAGTGACTCATCCAGGGTCACACAGCTAGTAAGTGTTATGTATCTGAAGCTGGATTTGAACTCAGGTCCTTCTGAATCCAGGGCCAGTGCTTTATCCACCGTGCCACATAGTTGCCCTGCAAAAGGAAATATTTTGAAATGCACAGAAGAACAAACACCAATGGCTTCAAAATAAGGGTACTTCTCCCCTTTTATGACCACTACATGCTGGGCAAGACAACTGACACCAGCATCCCAACAACCTTGTTAGCATTTTTCTAGCTATGTTTCATGTGTGTGGTCTATTCTCCTTTCCATTCCCATTGTTATTATTATTTTAGTTCAGACCCTCATGCCCTTTTCCCCAGACTATTGCAATAATCTCCTAACTAGTTATCCTGTCTGAGCTTTCTACATGCAGCTCCTCCCCTGTCCATCATGTATGCCACTTCCCATATAAATCTCCAAGTAGCACCAGATAATCATTTGTACCAGAAAATAATTCATAATAATAATGTTTTATTATTAAATAATAAGAAAATGTTATTAAATAACATTTATATAGCATTTACTATGCTCAAGGCACTGTGCTAAGTACTTGATAATTATTATCTCCTTTGATCCTCACAAAAACCCTAGAAAGTACTTGTTATTATTATCTCCATTTGACAGAGGAGGAAATTAAGGCAAACAGAGGGTAAGTGACTTGCTCAAGGTCACATAGCTATAGTATGTCTCAAGTTGGATTTAAACTCGTCTTCCTGATTCCAGGTCTGGCATTCTATCCACTGTGCCACCTGGCTACCTATAGACCTAATGCTTCCATAGACTTAATCCATCAATCAACAAGTATTTTTAAATATCTACTATGTGCCAGACATTGTGCTAGGCACTGGAGTTAACAAGTACGAAAAATGTCATTCTCATGATCCAAAATCTTCAGAGCTTCTCTATTGTCTATCCAATGATGCCCAAGCTCCTGACATTCAAAGCCCTGTACAGTCTGGCTCCAATCATATTGCTTCTTTAGACTCCACCCCCTATTCCACATAGACTTTTTTTTTTTGAGGGCATCAAGACCCTCTATGTCTCCCATGTTCCCAAGTGAAAGAGCTCTATTGATTTTCCTCTTTCCCATCTTCCTTATATGTAATCAGTTACCAAAATTTGTTTTATTCTAATTTTATGATATATTTTACATTTGCCCTATTCTGTCCACTCAGTTCTGGACTTAGAGAACTGGGGGAGAGGGAAAAAGTGTTTTTTAATCACTTGTTATATGTTAGGCATTATGCTAGACACTTTTTCAAATATTTGAAAAGGGTCATTTGACCCTCACAACAACCATGGGAAGTATGTATTATTATGATCCTCCTCTTTATAGTTAAGGAAACTGAGGTAGATGGATGGTAAGTGACTTGCCCAGGATCTCATAGCTAGTAAGTATTTTAGGCCATGTTTGAACTCAGATCTTCCTGACTCCAGACTCAATGCTATATCCATGATGCTAACTTACTGATTTAGAGTTAGGAGAAATGGGTATAAATTTTAGCTGTGTGACTAGAATCATACCATTTAAAATCTATAAGCCTCATTTTCCCCCCTCATCTGAAAAATGGGGACAATAATACTTGCTTCTATATACTTCACAAGATTACTGTAAATGTGAGTTCCTGTTGTTCTCTTGTTTATCCCATAACTTTAATTACTTATATAGGGCTAGGAATGGGCTTTCTCAGATACCAGCATCATCCATATTTGTACCAATATACCAATTTTCCTAAAGGTTACACCCACTGAGAACAAGTTCTGCAGAGGAAACTGAAAGCAGTTGCAGGACCATAGGAGCTTTCTCTATTTTGGCATCCCTGCCCCTGTGCTCCTGCTTTGGGGACTTTACTCCTCACAACCACTCTGTCTTCTCTTTTCTTGTCCAATGGTTAATCTAATCATTTGATATTTCCATTTTATCGATATTAACTGTCAATACTCACCTGAGAGTGCCATAATACGATTCGAATATGAAGATAAAACCATTGGATAAATGTGACTGGAACTATTTTGACTTTGAGTGTCATGAATTAGGGAAATATGTCCCTAGAAATGTTTCAAGAAAAGTAAAGTCAACTCCAGCTCCCCTTATGGACATTTTTTGAAATGATCTGGTTTGCTCTAATATTTATATATAAGTCATGGACATGTTAGTTCTCAAAAAAATTTAAATGGTTTAGCAGTTTGTCAGTAATTTGGAAGTCCAGATTCCTTTTTTGAGAGAGAGAGAGAGAGAAACAGACAGAGACAGAGAAACACACAGAGAGGCAAAGAGACAGAGAGAAGAGACAGAGAGAGACTGGGAAAGGCAGCTGTCAGCCCCATGGATTTCATACTGAATTGTAAGAAATTCAAGATTAAATTCCTCCAGGTTGCTTGTTATTTCCATTGTTGTTATTTTGAACCTAAGTCTCTTGACCTATGTTGGCAATGCAACAGCCATTCACAAACCTGATCCTACTCCTGATAGTGGCAGAAGCCTTGAACAGCTCCATATCCTACCTGGGTTGATTTGCTCTTCTCAAGCAATCTGGTGGCTGCCTTGCCCCCATGGAGCTCCCCATATTAGTTCCAGATTTAAGGTGGCCACTCCATTGATTTAGCCCTACTGAAACTCAGAACACCTGAGCTCAAATGATTAATTCACCAGCCTCAGCCTCTTTGTGTTCCATGTGACTGGCCAGATTGCAATTTCCCAGGATTCATAGGATCCTAGGACTTAACGCTGAACAGGACCCTAGAGGTTACTCAACTCTTTCATTTGAGAAATGAGAAACCTGAGGCGCAAGATAGGTTAAATGTCTTGCCCGAGGTACATCAGAGGTGAGTTTGAACCCTAGTTTTCTGACTTTAGAGATAGTGTTCTTTCCATTGCCAACCCCACCCCCAACCCCACCTATCATAGCCACAGGGCTTGTGTAAGAGTCTGTGGAAGAGGTTGGGGAGCTTATCTCTAGCTCTATACAAGTCTTTACTGAATGACAAATGTTATCATCCTATGTTATACTGTGATAATTTGATAAGTCTCATGGACTATGGTGTCATTGGAGAGGTATTTCCTGCATTCCTGCAGGTTACCCATCCTCCACACCATTTTATCCTCTGAGATTCTTGTCCCTCTCTTTTAATAAACCCTCTATAGAGGAAGTTTTCCTCTGATTTTTTAAAAATATCTGATAGAATGCTAGGCTTTCTGTATTGTCTATTAATCTCAATAGGAATAAGAGATGGCAAAAATGGATACAAGTTAGCCCCACCCTTCTGGCCATACATGTCTTTGATAAAATTTTTATGAAATTTCTCTTATGCAATTTCTCATTGGCATTATGCTGCATCCTGATTGCTTTCCCCAAATATGTCTTTCCATTTCCACTTTATAGAATCATCAAATTTCAGAATTCTAAGGGGCCTTAGAGGTCATCCATTCTAATCTATACATAACTAAGACTCTTCTCTAAAACATACCTAATAATCAATCATCCAGGTTCCACTAGAAGATTTCAAGTGAGAGGGGAAACATTACCTTCTGTGGAAGCCCATTCCACTTCTGGAGAGAACTCAATTTTCTCTACATTGAACTTGAAATCTTTCTCAGCTACTTCTGGCTATTGCTCCCAATTTTGCCATCTGGGACCAAATAAAATTGCTGAATCCATCATCCACATGGCAGAACTTCATTATATAATCAGAGATATCATGAACTCCCTACCCTCCCTTTAAAAATACATTATAGAATTTTGTCAAGAATTAAAGTCATATTCACTAACCAATAGTCTGCAAACTAGTCTTTTTTTTTTCTTTTTGTTTAAAATGGGACAATATTTTCCCTTCACCCAGACCTGTAGTACCTTTTTTTTGGTGTCTATAGTCTTTCAAAGATCATTTTAATGCCTGAACAATCACATCTGGCAGTTTTTGTTTTTTCCAGTATTCTGGGATGTAAATTGTCTGAGCCTGGTGACTTGAATTCAACAAGAAAACCTAGATACTTTTCAAATTTCTCTCTTACATATTTTGATTTTTAACCCTCATTTAGGCTTTTTTTTGTCATTCTATCCATTCCAGTCAAAAGATTATTTTATTTGGAAATGAAAATAGAAACAAAATTACAATTGAGCATCTCCATCAACCCCTTCCAATCCACTGCGTGCATTGATCCTATCCCTTCTTCATCTTCATCTTCCTCTTTACCCCAAAATAGTTTTTTTAACTACCTTTTTGTTGTATTTTAGTATTTTTCCACTAACTTCAATATTCCTGATCTTATACGTCCAGGATGATGTCATGTTTTTTATATCCATCCTCTTTCATCGGTAGAGAAGAATCATACCCCCTATGAATGAAAGAAAAAAAAACATTTATAAAGACTCAGTTTGGCAAGGTGATCGGTGCCTCTTTGACATTTGAGATCCAAAGCAACTCCAGTTAGCCTGACTGAGAGTCCAATTCATTACTCTAACAAGACAAAAAACTCCCAATGGCAACAATGGAAATGTTGAGTGTGCAAGGAAAACAACACAGGCTCTCATTTTGTCTGAAGTTAGCAGCTCCAGGAGGGTTAAATGTCACTTAACCTGACCTTTTCATTCCCTTTGCTGGACATAGTTTTGACTGGGAGGATGTGGACCAAAAACAAACAGCCAAGTAAACATGGAATCTAGTGCACCAGCCTGCAGCAAATCCCCAAAGAAATATCTCCTTTCAATACATCAGTAGAGAAAGTATTTGTTCATGTTTCCACCCTGGCGGGAATGTGCAGGACAATTTGATTGGAAGGTAATGAAGCTGTGATGTGGTGACGGCCTTGTACTGAATCCAGCTAGCTATAAAGCAAAGAAACAGGCTCATTTGGCAAGGGCAGAGGGAAAAGGGAGAATGGGCCAAGCTGGCCAATCCAGCACCTCCCCTAACACTCCCAGAGCAGATGGTGTTTTATCACTTCAGTACTGTGCATGCATGGGGTTTTCCACCTGGCAGATTTTTTCCCAGTGAAGTCGACCTGAGTGCCCAGGTCTCACTGCATGAAAAATTGGTGGCAGGAAGAACAGAAAACACATGGGCATGACATCAGCCTGCTGTTTTGCAACAGTGTCACTATGATATACCATTCTGGCCTCACTTTAGAAAGCTGTATAATTTGGTCAGGGACAATTTCCATGTTGTGTCAATCCACATTCATAAGGACTTTTTCTTCAAACCATAGACATAGATTACTTAGCTCCTTGAGTTGCTAAAATAAGTCTACTTTCAATTAAAATACACTGAGAGAGAAAAAAGAAAAGTAACCTTCATGTAACCTTCAGTGTTTACCAGGATTTTCGTATCTAATGCCTTGAATAATCTTCCTCAACAACGTGGCAAAATTGGTAATATGAATCTTTCTCCCACTTTACAGAGCAGAAAACTAAGCCTCAGGGAAATTAATTCAGAAAAGTCTAGTCTTACCAAATACCAGAAAGCTAGTAAGTTGCCACCAAAATGGGACTTCTGACTCTATCTCCCATGTTCTTTCCATTCAGAATTGCTGCAGGGAAAAGTCTGTACATCTATTTGAAGGCAGGAAATATGCTTTAATAAAAGCTCATTTATTAGGAAGCACATTCTTAGCTCCACTTGGGTAGGAGTTGCTTAATATTTCCCATCAGCTTTCAAGCGTTCAGCCTGACCCTAAGCCAAAGTGATTGAATTCGGCAAAGGAATTGACAGTTTATTACGTGCACTACACCATGTGGCTTGTTTTTCTTTCTTTTTCCCCTCCCCTTTCCTTTTCTTTGGTTGTGTAATGACTATTTGGTAGGGAAAGGGATTATTCTTATAAATCAACTTTCCTTTCCCTTGGCTCATTTCCTCCTTTTCTCATTTACACAGTCTCTTGTTGTCCTTGTTTTTCTGGTACCACAATGGACATGACAGTGCGATTACCTCCCCTACTTTATTGTATAATTGCATCTGAAAGGTCCCTCCTTGCTATTTTCCAACAATTAGGTAAGTCTAAACATAGTCATCCAGGACCTAGATGAGTCACGCACATCCTGATAACTTCAATACCATACACTGAAGCAATACTTTTGAATTTTTCTGAATACTTTTATATCTACATTCTCTTTTGACTAAAAAAAAAAAACAAAAAAAAACACCTGATTTAAAGTTAACTTCTTTAAGAAAGTTTTGCTGACCATTGTAAAATAATAGTATTTCATCTTTGTTTGTAAGAATAACTTCTCTTTAACATGTCATTGGCTGGATTTGTGTTCCTTAAGCTCATTCTCTGATATTCTGAAGTCACCTGGGTTTTTTGTTAGCTGGTGCTTTGCTTTGGTCAGATTCAAATGTGTTTCTCTCACTTGCTCCTATCCCCATGAAAGTTTGTAGGAGAGGCAAGACTTTCTCACAAGGGGTTAAGATTTTGTGAGTTTAACTATTAAAACTTCTGGCAAAGACTATTATTATGAGACTCTGATATGGAGAGTATCATGTGACTTTGAGTGAATTAAATAACCTTCCTGTGCCCTGGGTTCTTCACCTAAAAAGTGGAAATAATATTATTAACACAGAGTGGGTAGGGTTAATTAAGAAGAATAATTGTAAATGATGTTGAAGATACAATAAGGTCCATTAGCACAAATACAAAATATATTAAGCTTTATTACAATTAATTCATTATAATCACAAAGAATTCCACATTATATTCAAATATTTTTGGAAATTGTCTGATAGCTACAGAACTTATCTAGTCAATTCTTAGTAAGTGACTTAGTAATTTACCTGTTGTAATGAATGTAACTATGTCATAAGAGTTAATACTAGAGACAGGCAGGAAAATTTCAGTATGGTCTTTTATGAAGTAAGTCACAAGAATTTTAAAAATAATATGGTGTTATGAAGCACCAAGGAAAGATAATATTGCTAAAACTACTAACTGCCATTTTTACAAGGCTTTAATTACATTATCTTCTTCGTGCCTCAATGATACTTTTATGACATTTCCCACCTGCAAGTTCTCATTGGTATTATACCACAACCTGATTGCATTCCCCATATATATCTTTCTGTTTCCACTTAACAGAATCATCAAATCTCAGGATTAGAAGGGCCTCAGAGGTCATCTGTTTTAAACTGTAAATTACAGCCTATGAGATAATTAACTGCAATTTTCATCATCCCCACTTTAAAAAATGAAGCAACTTTATTAAAATCAAGTGTTGTTTTGTTTTTTTTTCTTTTTAGAAATATGCCAACTTCTCTATGGTTTTACCTAGTAGAATAAGATAATTTTGTAGTGCAATGAGATTTTCGAGACCATCTAATCTAAGCCACTTTGCAAATGAAAATATTGAAAAGTATAATGATTGAGCAACTCCCCCACGGTCAATCTGTCAATATTGTCAGGAGACTGGATCTGAACCCAGGTCTTTCTGACTACAGGTCGCACACTTTATGCTCTAGGCTATCTCTTATAAGTATGATACCAGAAGGATTACTGTGGAGAAACCTCTAAACCCAGCCAGCAACTGCCCATAGACAAGATAATTAACTTTTTTGCCTTTCAGTTGTGCAAAATGTTATCTCATAAAAGCATCCTTGAACTCTAAAATATTTTCCAAGGAAATTAGGTAAAGACACTAAAAGTATATTCTATTTTTAAATTCCAAAAAGAGAAAACAGAATAGCAGCCCTCTCCCACCTAGACCTATTGTTTTATCCTTTTCTTAAAGTGATAGCGACATTATGAGTGACCCACAACTCTTGGCCCATCTTTTTAATTATCATTCTAGTACATAAAGTGCTAATTTGAAAAGCACTGTCAGTGAGTCTGTACTGATGCCAGACTGAAAGAGAGATGCTGATGTGGCAGGGGAAAGCAAGGATCCAAGGCAGGGTCATGGATTTAATCACATCCTTTCCTACCTGGTTCTATACAATGCCAAACTGAAAACTCTGGACATCCAGGCTGAAATGGAAATGTAAACTGGACAGCAATACAGTTTGTTGCTTTCTTCCTGAAATTTGAGGCACTAGTTAACTTTTATTGTCTTTTTTAACAGCGGTCACAAGGGCCTAAAAATACCCTCACTTCAGTGAAGTTGTATGTGAGTTGAGTTAGTAAGTGAGTCCTTAGCTGGCACTTGAACAAAGATCAAATGTCAGTTGCCAAATACAGTATTTAAGGGACACATTTAAAAAGGCTGTATAAAGTGTCTGCTCCTTTTGCTCCAAAGATCTTTAAAGTATCCTTGGGAAACTGTTAAACAGCCTTGCTTTTCCAAAATAGGTCACTTCAATAAGCATTTATTAAGTGCCTACTATTTGCTAGTTGGTATGGAGAGAGCAGTGGATATAAGGTCAAAACTGAAACCAGTCTCTCCCATCAAGGAGCTTATATTTTCTGGGAAACCAGAAACATTTCCCAAAATTGGATTAGAAAGAGATTGAAAGAATAGTGTAACCATCATCACATACCCAGACACTACATGGGTAGTTTTTGCTTAGTTGTTGGTTTTTATTTTGTGTTGTTTTATGTTAGATGCAAAGGTTAAATCTGAAGGGAGATATTTCCAGATAAGATTATTTTATTTGGGGAAAAAAGGAGGGAGACAACTAAAATGTATAGACTGCCAAGTATATCATATACCTTCCTATTATACTGCATTTGCTTCTGATTTAGTTAGGACTACTTTGTTAAGTGGGTTTCAGAAATCTATATTTGTGAGATATGAGGGCCACATATGAAATAGGAATATTTGGGTTAAAACTGCCCTTCACCATTACCAGATGGGAAAGGAGGGTTGTAGATTGACAGTAGTCCAGAAAGGGAGAGAGAGAGAG
>NW_020954548.1:6646492-6732011 GCF_900497805.2 Vombatus ursinus
GAGAGAGAGAGAGAGAGAGAGAGAGAGAGAGAGAGAGAGAGAGAGATCTGGGAGTTTTAACAGACTACAATTCAATATGAATCAATAGTGTGATATATTCAGGGAAAAAATGTTAATGCAAACATAGGCTACATTAATAATGGAGGTCTAGCATAAAGTTTTTTTTTTTCCAGAATGGAAGGGGGTATCTCAAGAGATGTCAAATTCCTCTTTAAGTAAAGACTTTAGCCCAGTTCCTAGCACATAGTACACTACCAGACCTGGAGTGAGGAAAACTCATCTTACTGTGTTCACATCTGGCCTCAGACACTGACTAGCTGCGTGACCCTGGGCAAGTCATTTAACTCTGTTTGCCTCGGTCTCTTCTCATCAGTAAAAACGATCTGGAGAAGGAAATGGCAACCTACTCCAGCATCTTTGCCAAGAAAATCCAGGAAATTTGTGACCCCAAATGGGGTCACAAAGTCAGACACAACTGAAATGATTGAACAAACATCAATAACAAAATGTTTATTGACTATTGGTTTTAAGCAAAGGCTTGATGACTACTTGGCATTTATGTTGTAGAATCGTAGTTCAGAAATGAGTTGAACAAGGTGGCCTCCAAGCTCCTTTCCAATTTTAAGATTCTGGGTGCCCAGCATATGTTACTATACATAGCTCATTGGATGGGTATAGGGGCTGGGGGGAGAGGGTAGGTAGGCACCAATAGGAACCAATGTTTCATGCTTTGATCTGCTGCACAGGATCTCACTGCCTTACCAAAGCTGAGGGAATTCAGTCACTGGCAAGCCAGCCAAGCTGGCTAATTCCATTTTGGAATGTTTTGGCTGAAATAACTGAGACTGACTTCTTTTGCTGCCTGAAATTGCCTGATTATGGCTCAGCTGTCTGCTTTACTCTGGCTGGGTCTTCTTGGCTCCAATGCAAGTTATGATTATTCCCATTGCTGATAGGAGTGTTGGTGAAGAGATAAGCAATAGCATGTTATAAATGAGCTGAACTTTCTTTTGGAACACAGATTAATAACTTTCAGAAAATAAATATTGTGTGAGCTTCAAATTCATGTGAATGACTCTTCCCCCCTCCACCCCTAGACTGAGGAAGTCCCTCTAATACCTGGACTTACAAATGGTCTAAGAGTGGTTTACTAGCTTTATCAGCCTCCTGCCAATATTTTGCTTAGAGTATGAGGTAAAATGCTGAGTTGCTTCAAGGGAGAGATAGCGAGACATAATACCACATTTATATAGTGCCTACTGTGTCTCAAGCACTGTGCTAAGCATTTTACAAATATCTCATTTGACATCCCCCCCAACAACAACCTGGGAGATAGCTACTATTTTTACCCCCATTTTGCAGATGAGGAATCTGAGATAAACAGAGGTGAAGTGATTTGCCCAAGGTCACATGGCTAGTATGTGTCTGAGACATGAATGAGACAATGAGCTGCAGATTTAGATTTAGGGTCAGAGGAACTAGGTTCAGATTCTCATTCAACTGGTATAAACTAAATAAGCATGAGCAAATAACTTCTTTGTCCCTAAATTTACTAATATATAAAATAAAGATTTGGACTATGTTACTATTGAGGTCCTTTCTAACTCTAAATCGATGTTGTATTAAAATTGGATCTTAGGGGACGGCTAGGTGGCGCAGTGGATAGAGCACCGGCCCTGGATTCAGACCTGAGTTCAAATCCAGCCTCAGACACATAACACTTTCTAGCTGTGTGACCCTGGGCAAGTCACTTAACCCCATTGCGTACCCAAAATAAATATGGATCTTCTTCTGTTCCCTCTGGCTACCAACTCCCCACCTAGTCTGTATAGTAAGTAAGTTTATAAGTAGCTGGTATAAAGAAGCAAGAGAAGGAAGCAAGACTGCAAAGGGGAACCTGGAAGTCACAAAGATCAAAGAAGCATAATTTACAAATTGTATCAGTTATTAAGCACAAATCACATCCCGGTAATATACATGGAGGAACAGCTAGGTGGTACAATGGATAGAGTACCGGGCTAGCAAGTCACTCATCCCTGTTTGCCTCAGTTTCCTCATCTGTAAAATGAGCTGGAGAAAGAAATGACAAATCACTCCAGTATCTTTACCAAGAAAAAAAAAACCCAACTGGAGTCTCAGAGAGTCAGACACAACTGAAACAATTGAATAACAATGTGTGAACTAAGGGGAAGATATCTAGACTCTGATGTCAAGGTTTTTGATCCTATGATAAGTAAATCTCAGACAAGTTCCAGACATCCACAGAACACCATCAGGTGCTGATAATTTTGAGATGATGTGGACATGTTAACTTTAAAGTTATACTGGTAACTTTGAGATGATTTGGATATGTCGATGAACTAACACCAAGATGACACAGGTAAGGGTTAGTCTGTTCTCCCAAAAAAACTTATAAAAATAAGTCTTCAAATTCCTGTCCACTGAGTCATCCTCCTTCTCCATCAGGTCCATGCTGCATAGTGTTCCCAACTCTAATCCATAGTTATCTGTGATCCTCTCTGCCTCTCCGCCTTCTCCATGCTGCCTGACTTCCTTCAGGATCCCTTCCCCTGCCCCAATGCTATCTGCCTGTGTATCACTTTCCCCATTTGTCTCTTCTGTGCTGTTTTCCCTCATACCCTTTGAGCCTAATTAAAGTGGGATTGCCACCCAGATTCCTACTGTCAGTCATGGTCTTTCCCCAGAGAGTACCCAAAGAACCAGGTATATGGCTGCCCTAATTTCATCATTTCATAAATTAATTATCAATTAAGATAAGACTAATTCTACTGTCAAGAGCATTATAAGATTTATAAATTGGTTTCCCTAGAGCCACCCTGTAGGTAGGTGATGTATTATTATTACCATTCTATTGAGAGGTGATTCATGGGTACTTTGCAACACTAACAGTTAATGGAATCCTTATATCTTCAATAGTAAGGGTGAAATATAGAGTCAGTTCACAAAGAAGAAACTCCAGTAGAGGATGATTACCTAGATAAATCAGATAAGGGAATGGGAGGGGGAGGGGAGAGCCCTTTTGCCTCAACAATACGTGTTTCGTTGTTTTGGTTTTGTTTGGTCTTTTCCCCTCATCTGAGCTGCCCAGATAAATGTGATCTGGCCTTGAAATGCCTTTCTTTCCCTCTGTCACTTATGAAAATGACAATACATGTGATGTGTTGCTAAGTTTGAGATCAGAGTGATTTCCTCTCACTCACTGTTTTCTCACAGAACTAAAACCAAAAGAAAATATTAATCATAAAAGAATAAAAATAATTTTAAAAAGCCACGGAGCACCTTGCTGGGAAAGTGGTTTTCTTTCAAACATTTACATTGGCATCACACAATAGCAATACTTACCAAACAATGTGACTGCCACAATGGATAGGGTCAGTTTCTCTGGGAAAGAAAAACACAGAGAAGAGAATCTTCCTCTGCCCTACAACAGAATCATGAAGTTGTTTCAAAGCTAGAAATCAATTATCAGTCCTTCAACAAGAATTTATTAATTGCCTACTACGTGCCAGGCACTATGTTAAATGCTGGGGACACAAAGAAAAGAAGACAAAACAAAGGGAAAAAAATTAACCAGTCTCTGCTCTCAAAGAGCTTACAATCTAATGGAAGGGCCCTTAGAGATCTTCTAACCCAGGTTCCTTTTGTAATGTATGAGAAAGCCAACTCCCAGAGGCAGGAAATTACTTGCCCAAATCCATACAACTAGTTAAAGTTGTTAAAATAATCTCATTTCTGGCCAAGAATCGTCATTCTCAATGAATTTTATTGCCAGATGTGTTTTTCTAGTCAGTAGAAACAATTTGGGGTGGAGGGGAAGAGTTAAGGGGAAAATTGTATTTGTATGATTTCAATCTCTTAACAAATGTGTATTTATTTAACAACAAATATAAACGTATATGCTGAGAGACAAAGTAGTATAGTGGAAAGAGTGCTGGACTCCTAGAAATCAGGCAGATCTGAAGGTGAATCAGCATCCGACATGTATTGGCTGTGACTGGATGAGTCACTTAACCACTTTGACCCTGGGTTTCCATATCTTTAAAGTGTGGATAATAATAGTATCTATCTCCTAAAGATTCTATAGGGATCAAATGAAATAGTGTGTGAAAAAATACTTTTCAGATATTAAATAAGCCATCAGATAATGTTAGCTACTATGCTGCAGCTCCTGAAGATGAGAAAAATGTATCTTTTAGGCTCTTCAGTGTGCTGCCCCCCCCAATTCCCTCTTACCTAAAACCAGGTTCATGTTATTAATGAGGGTAGCTGTCTATCCAAATTTATAGTACCAAATCACAACCAATGCATCACTTCATACCAAAATAGGAGATATGGCATGTGAATTCAAAGCAAAAAGCATTTAATGAAACAGAATTCTAAAGAAACATAGAATTGAATCAGGTATTAAATGCTTTTGGTTTTATTGTTTTGTGTTTGACTCTTTGTGACACTACGTGGGGTTTTCTTGGCAGAGATACAGGAGTGGTTAACCATTTCCTTCTCTGGCTCATTTCACAGATGAGGCAACTGAGGTAAACAGGGTTGAGTGACTTTCCTAGGGTAACACAGCCAATAAGTGCGGGAGGCTAGATTTCAATTGTCTTCAGGGCTAGCTCTCTATCCATCTAGTTGCACCAATGCTCTTGATACCCATTCCCAAATGTCTTTCCCTCCCATCATGCTTCAAGGAGGACTACCCTTGGTAACAAAATAACCTCTGGTTCTCCCCAGTCTTGTAAGAGAGAGACCAATCAGCATGATCACAGAAAAGTGTTACAAATAATCACAATAGCAGAAGTCTTGAAAGTGCAGGCTCTTTGACATGAAAATGAGACATCAATGTTAAGATCTTTGTTGACTTTTCTGGGTGTAGCAGTTGCAGTCTAGGGTATCTTGACCTCTCATTCCCCATAATCATTTCCACTAGCCTTTCTAGACCTCATTATCTAGATATATTTGCATTCTTTACCTCTTACTTCTTTCCCACCTGACCCATTATGAGACTCCAGCAGGAGTGTAATAGCAATTCCAAAACCTGAGACAAATTTAGTTTGGAGGAAGTGGATGATTAAAGTATTACTATTCCTGCATTTACTTGAGGTAGAATCAAGAGGAGGGGTTGTAGTGTGATAGAAGGAATATCCAAACCATTTTAAAACTAATTCAATATTAAATATTTTGAAGTATTTTATCTCATATTATTATAAAAAACCTTCAATTAACTACAATTCCCAGACCTATATCCTTATCTCTTTTGATGAACCAAATTAATTGTCGTTATGATTATTTTCAATCATAGGACATCTGGATTCATATGAGGATGTATTATTTCAAACATAGTCAAAGCTCTATTTTCAAGTTCATGTCCATATAATTCCATCACTAACATTTTTCTCTGAGGCTGTTGGTCATTGCTATCTAATTTATAAATCCTCATATTGCTTAGCTGGCTGGTTCAAAATATTGTAAAGGAAGAAATGTTCATAAACTTTCAAATCATTTTGTCTTCAAACTACCATGCTCTTGAACTCCTGGCTCCTTCTCCAACTGGGAACTCAAGCTCCCACTATAAGACCCTTGGTTTCAACATTTCCAGTCCCAGTCCTGGCATGCAGTAGCATGTCATTTTCATACACTGTGTATTTAGCCTTCCCCTGCTCCTTTCCCCTGCTCTCCAGCTCAAGCTTTGAGAACAGAAATCAAATCCTACCACACTACATTCCTAGAAAGAATGTGTCAATCAATTGCCCTATGATTCCAGTAAATATTTCTATGACTTCCTTATCCAAAGTACTACTTCCTGGCCATCACTCCCTTGCATTGTGTTGCCTTTCCTTATTAGAATGTAAGTTTCTTGAGAGCAAGGATTGCCTTGCTTGATAATATTTTTATCCTCAGAAGTTACACAATTCATGGCACATAGCAAATACTAAAACAGCGCTTTTTTCATTCGTTAATTGGATTGAAATGGCTGCATTAAAAACTTTATTATGCTGTTTCATTTGCATGATCTCAAACTCTTAATCTTACTCTCCTCCATACTTTCCTATTTTCCTTCCTTGCTTCCTTGCTTCTTTCCTTCTTTCTTCCTCCCCCTACTTCCCCTCCTCCCCCTCCTCCTCCCCTTTCTCCTCCTTCTCTTCTCTCTCTTTCTCTCTCTCTCTGTCACTATCTCTAAAATATGTCACATTGATGAAACAGGCACAGTATCACAGCACCAAAAGGTGACTTTTGGAAGACAGCAGTGAGTATAATTATTATTTTGGAATTTGCTTCACAATGATTGAATTCTCTTACATGTGCCTAATTGAGGGTCCCTACCACATTCCGCTGAACTTTGAAAAGAGAAGCAGGAAATGATGACATCAGGTCCAGCTCAAATCTTTTTCCCTTGTGAAGATTTCCTGGACTGTCCATTTTATTATGATCTCTCTTCCACACTGTTGTAGTGTTTATTGTCTATGGCATTTGGAGGGTGCTAAATGTGTTTAGTATTTATCTTCTTATATACGAGTCCTGCCTCTCCAATTAAATTATAACTTTTTGAAAAAGAGAACTTGCCTTGATTTCTTTGGTTCATTAAAAGACCAATGACTTGGGTCTTTTAGATCACTACATGGCATATAAAATACCAACTGTATTCCACAGGAATCAGAAAAGGTATATGCAATGGGAATCTTTTGGACACAGGCCCCAGAACCACTAATTTACTTACAAAGAATTAAGTCTAAGATAATTTTGAAAGATTATCTGAATCTCTATAAACCCTTTTATACCTCTAACCCAGATGAAGGAGGGCTAAGCATATTGGCACTTTGAAAGGGAAGTAAAGTGATAGGCTGGTTTGATCAAGCATGATATCATTAGAATACTTCTCAGGAAGGCTAATTAATCATTTACCCAAATTTCTTTCACACCCTTAATTCTACTATCTGAGTGAGCCTCCCCGATATTACCATCAAAAGCACTGACACAACTCCTAAAGCAAGTAGCAAGGCCAAATAAACATGTTCCATAGACTAATTTTGGGGGCCAAAGGGTAGGAAAATATGCCAAAGCTGGTAATCAAGCATGGACACACAGAAATGAGGACAATTTGATATTTGATCTATTGTATGTTCATCTTCTTACTTCTCTTTTGTTAGGTAAGCCCCATGTCAACATCTTTGTTATGGACAGTTGTTATTTCTTCATTGTTGTATATGTTTGTGTGTTTTTTTCAGTTACATCACATAAATTGTCAAGAGTCCAAATATTGGGATTAAATGTTGTAAGCCTGTGGGAAACGCTAACAACTTATTAGATCCCCCCTTTTTTTGGAGAACTCCTGCTCAGTTGAGAAAAGCAAAAAGAAAGGAGGTGAGATGGAGGTGGGGAGGATGAACCATTCTTATTCATTTATTCGTTCACTCATTCAACAGTCTGTCAGCTAACAAGCATTAACTAAGCACTTACTATGTGCCAAGCTCTTTGGTGGGGAAACAAAGAAAACAAAACAAAAAAATACTTAATAAACACCTACTATGTATAGTTCTACTTTTAGGAAGTTTGTGTCTTGCAAAGTCATATAAAATATAATTCCATAGTATAATGGGTGAAAAAAACAATGCACCACTTCTTTGTCAAGTCACATCTCTGCCTTCCTGGCACTTAGGCACAATGAACCATTCACTCCTCAAATACTCCCATTCAAAGTAGCTGAAAGAACAGATTATTTTCATTATAGTCAGTTCTGCTGTAAATCAACATATGCTCACCTAAAAACATCCATACTGAGTAAAGTTGCACCATAGAGCCAAAAGTGCTTATGGGAAAGATGAATTGGTGATATAATACTCAAAAACTTCATCAGTGACACGTTAAAAAAGATAGAAACATAATAAAAATAGTGGCATAGTTTTATCTGTGTTAAATGGTTAAAAATACAAAAATACTCAATAAGTAGTAGTGGTGTCTGATCCTATACCCCAGTTCCAGGGATGCCACTGGCCCAGGCCTGACAAAGTGAATGGCTACGGGGTGAGAGAGAAACTCAGAAGATCAAAACTCCAGGACTGGTGTCACAGCCTCAGCTTGGCTAAACAAGGTGAGGGTTGGGGGCTGGGTATAGGTATCCAGCTCTCCTCCACCCACAGTTCCTACATCACTAGAAGGCTTATAATAAACATGACACTTAGACATGTTTGGGATGTTGGATTGTTGAATGAGTTTAGGCAGTTTGGATAGGTTAGATAGATAGATAGATAGATAGATAGATAGATAGATAGATAGATAGATAGGTAAAGAAAATTCCCAAATGTGAAAGAATAGCAAACATAATCACATAGGAAAATCATGTGGTAAACTGAGGTAGCTAGTAGATACTTGAAGCTTGTGTGCATTTTGTGTATTCCTTCCAGGCTTAGCTCAGCTGGGTAACATTTTCTGCACTCTTGGCATTTTTCATTGAAGAAATCAAGCCAAAGCAAATGTGACATTCATGTTATGCTCACATTGTTCCCTGATATATCAACCCATTGGAACATTTTTAAAACAAGAGTTATACCAAAACTGACTACATTTAATCAGGAAACTGAGGCATAAAGTAATAAAGTCATTTCCCCATGTATATTAGGAAGTCAATCACAGTCTTAATTGAATTCATATTTCCTTTGTTTTAAGGTCCTCTTGCCCTTGGCCTCATTTCACAAAAAGTCACCATTTTCTGTTATATAAAACGTATTCTGTCAAGTTAGACCTCAAATTCATGCATATAGACTGACTATCATGAATCAGAAACAAGCTTTTTAATAATATAATGTACAGTACACGTCAGTCAATAAGCATTTATCAAGTACCTACTTACTATGTGCCTGACGCCATGCTAAGTATTGGGGGTATATAAAGAGGCAAAATACTGATCTTGACTTCAAGGAGATCACAATCAATTGGGGGAGACAAGAAGATGTATATGCATATGTATATGTATATGTATATGTATAAATAAGCTATATGCAGAATAGCTAGGAAATGACAGACAGAAGGCGCTGAAATTAAGAAAGGTTTGAGGGGAAGGCTTCCTTTAGAAAGTGAAATTGTAGCTGAGACTTGAAGGAAGTCAATGAAACCAGGAAGTGGAGGAAAAGGAGAACATTCTACACATTGGAGACAGCAACAGAAAATGCCTAGAGCCAAGATACGGGGTGTCTGGTTCGAAAAAAGAAAGAAGGCTGGTGTCACTGAATAAAAGCAAACATAACAGGAGTAAGGTGTAAGAACCCTGGGGGCATGGGGAACTGGAGGGGCAGGGATCTAGATTATGAAGGGCTTTCAACATTCAACAAGGGATTTTGTATTTGAGTTTAGAAGCTGGTTTGCCGATAGGAAGCCACTAGAGTTTATTGAATAGTGAGGTGATTTCATTGAACCTGCATTTTAGGAAAATTACTTTGGCAGTTGCGTGGAGGAGAGATTAGAGAGGGGACAGACTTGTGGCAGGCAGACTCACCGCAGACTGGCCCTAATGTAGACTATTAAGGGCTAATATACCTTGCCCTACGGAGATGAATGCATCATTTGTCTGTACTTGATCTCCCAGTGAAAAACTATTTAGAGGCTAATATACTTGGTGATTATGCCTTGAGAAGAATGATATTTCCTTCCTTTCCTCTGATCTTTTCACTTAAAATGTGGGCCAGATGGGTCTTATACACATATGTATCTGTTTCACCAAGTCTCTAGGCAATGCAGGATGATATAATGTAAAAAATGTCATTCAGAAGAAGGCTTGGGCTAGACTCTGCCACTCAGTGATGTGGGAAAATCACTTTTGACCATGTCATGCCCCCATTCAAAAAACTTTAGTGCCTTCCTCCTGCCTCAGGGATAAAATATAAACTGCTCCATTTAGCACTTAAAGTCCTTTCTAATCTGGTTTCAACTTATTTTTCTGGCTAATTAGATACTCCCCTTCTTGTAAACTCTACTTTGTAATCTAATTGACTTCCTTGTTCTTCCCCATATTTGACATTCCATTTCCCACCTCCCTGCCTTTGCACAGGTATTAGCCCATATCTGAGATACTCTGCCTCCTCAACCCTGGCATTTAAAGACTCTAGTTTCCTTCATGGCTCAACATAATGTCAAGTGCTACAAGTAGCATTTCTTGATTTTCCTAATTGTTAATGTTCCCTTTCCTACCAATCAAAATTCTTTAGAATATATTTCAAATTTATTTTTCTTCATACATACCTTTCTGCCTATTCACCAGTAGAATTAAACTTTCATTGAAGAGTTATAGTTGGTTTTTTTTTTTTGTTTGTTTGTTTTGTTTTGTTTTGGTTGGTTTGGGTTTTTTTCTTTCTTTCTTTCTTTCTTTCTTTTTTTTTGCATCCTCCGTACTTAGCCAAGTGACTGACAATAATAAGAGTTTAATAAATAAGTGACAGTTAAATGACTGAATAGGGAAGAAAATGAAGGCAGGTAGATTTAAGAGGAGAGAATGGCAATAGTTGAGGGTGGTAGGAATGAGGACTTTATTTAAGGTGACAGTAGAAGAGTGGAGGGGGAAATTGTAGAAGGCAAAATCAACAGAGCTTGACAACTAATTGGATGTGGAATATCAAGGGCAGAAACAAGTCAAAATTAACTCTAAGATTATAACCAAGGGAGGCTAGCTGGATAATGACAACAACAACAATTAACATTTATAAAGGGCGGCATAAGGTGCACAAAGCATTTTGCATATATTAAGAATGATGTCAGAGCATTTTTATTTTCTGTTAAGCAGTTCTCTGGTCCAGAAGAGCTTGTTTATAAGGTACTTATCTCCAGGATATATTGCCATGATGTTGTTGGTATAGAATGGCAGATGAGGGAGGGAGTACTATTAGGGAAGCTTTTTCAAATCATTAAAATAGTTTGCTTTTCTTTGCCATGTATGATCACTAGTGCCATGATAATTCTCAGACCTTTGCTGTCAGTTGCCCATAAATTTTAAGATTCAGTGAAAGAGCCTCTTTAGTACTGACATATTCTCAAAGTTTCACTTTCTATGGTTGGAAAACTCTCAGAAAACTATAAATTATTGCCATCACTTCTAGAATTGCTATCTTCAGTGAGAGTTCCCAGGCTCTCCATGCTGTATAGTATTATGGATAATATATGTTATACATAATAATTGTATTAAAATAACAGTAATAGCTTACATGTCATCATGATTTATAGTCTCTTAGGAAGTCCTTAATACATATTACCTCATTTGGTCCTGGGACAGTGGCTAGTTTCACATGTGAGTACAGTGTTTGAAGAAA
The DNA here is from genome assembly GCF_900497805.2 of Vombatus ursinus. Taxonomy (NCBI): domain Eukaryota; kingdom Metazoa; phylum Chordata; class Mammalia; order Diprotodontia; family Vombatidae; genus Vombatus; species Vombatus ursinus. The sequence goes on from NW_020954548.1 coordinate 6,657,805, forward strand.
CAAAACTGGCATGAGGGACATTTTCATGCATATATACAGAATATCACCAGAAGGCCCAGAAGCCCTAAAGATAGAGAGCATTTTACTATTTGTGAATAGATCTTAGAAAAACAAACCATTCTATTAGAACTGAAACCTTTAAATAAATCATCTAATCAAGTTGGCAGTTTCATTTCTGCTTATTCACCTTCCTGCCATGCCTGTAAGTATATTAGGCTGAGAGAGGTGCTTGGGTACGGTAATTCATTATTTCAGACCCAAAGGAAAATATCTACTAAACATTTTGTACCAGGAACACAGAGTTTGAGGGGTGAATAGTTTTGAGGGATGAATATTGATGCCACTTGACAATTGCTTTTAATATTTTTAAAAATCAAGCATAAGTTGATCCAATTTTTAAAAATAAAGTCAATGGTCCTAGACTAAGTTTCCTTAATTTTCTTTTCTCAGAACCCTCCTTCTAAATCTTTCGTTTTATTGATCACATTCATCTTGAACTGTACTTGGGCATGCAAATGCCATAGACCCACAAACAGTAGCATTTCCTGAATGGCAAAGAACACGTCTATTCCCTTATTTGAAACCCCTTTCATACAGTAGATACTTAGTGAAAATTAGTTGAAACTAATTGAACTGATGTGATCTCACCAGGGTGTGTTCCATCCATGTCTCACAAAACTTTTAGGTTCCTATTTCTGTGATTTCCATTCAGGTATAATGAACAACAACAACATCAAAAGCTTATATGGGTTTTAGAATTTAGGAGATGTTTTTATTCTCTGTGACTTCTTTATTAATTTATTTTGATTTTTCAACAATTCAACAACTTTGAATTTTCAACAAAACCATATGCTTTGAGTTTAAAATTTTTTCCCCCTTCCTCCTTACCACCCTCCCCAAGACGGTGCACAATCTGATACATGCTATATATATACACACTTATTAAACACATTTTCAGATTAGTGATGTTGTATTAGAACCAATAGGAGGAACCACCAGAAAGAGGAAACAAAACTCAACAGAAGAGAAAAGAAAATAGCAAATAGTATGCTTCGATCTGCATTCAAATTCCATAGTTCTTTCTTTGGATGTGGATAGCATTTTCCATCATGAGGTCTTTGGAGATGTCTTAGATCCTTGTATTGCTGGGAAGGGTTAAGTTTATCAATATTAGTCATAGCACAACTTGGCTGTTATTGTGTACAACGTTCTCTTGGTTCTGCTCACTTCATTCATCATCAGTTCATAGACATCTTTACAGGTTTTTCTGAAGTCAGCCTGTTCATCATTTCTTATAGTACAATAGTATTCCATTACATTCATGTACCACAACTTGCTCAGCCATTCCCCAATTGATAGGCATCCTCTCAATTTCCAATTCTTTGCCACCACAAAAAGAGCTGCTATGAATATTTTTGTACATGTGGGTCCTTTTCCCATTTGTATGATGTTTTTGGCATATAGCCCTGGAAATGTTATTGCTGGGTCAAAGGGTATGCACATTTTTATAGCCTTTTGGGCATAGTTCCAAATTGCTCTCCAAAATGGTTGGATCATTTCACAACTCAACCAACAATTAGTGTTCCAATTTTCCCACATCTTCTCCAACATTTATCGTTTTCCAGTTTTGTCATGTTGACCAATCTGATAGGTGTGATGTGGTACCTCAGAGTTGTTTTGATTTGCATTTCTCTAATCAATAGTGATTTAGAGCATTTTTTCATATGACTATAGATGGTTTTAATTTCTTCATCTCAGAATTGTCTGTTCATATCCTTTCACCATTTATCAATTGGGGAATGACTTATATTCTTATAAATTTGACTTAATTCTCTATGTATTTTAGAAATGAGGCCGTTATCAGAGACACTGGTTGTAAAAATACTTTCCCAGTTTTCTGCTTCCTTTCTAATCTTGGTTGCATTGGTTTTGTTTGTGCAAAAACTTTTCAATTTAATTTAATCAAAATTATCCATTTTGCATTTCATAATGTTCTCTGTCTCCTGTTTGGTCATGAATTCTTCCATTCTCCAGAGATCTGATAGGTAAACTATCCCTTGCTCTTCCAGTTTGCTTATAGTGTCAGCCTTTATATCTAAATCATGAACCCATTTTGACTTTATTTTGGTATGTGGTGTGAGATTTTGGTTTATGCCTAGTTTCTGCCATACTCTTTTCCTGTTTTCCTGGCAATTTTTTCTTTTTCAAAAAGTGGATTCTTATCTCTGAAGCTGGGGTCTTTGGGTTTACTCAATAATAGATTACTATAGTCATTACTGTGTCTTGCATATTTAACCTATTCCACTGATCCACCACTCTATTTCTTAGCCAGTATGAATCAGTTTTGATGATTGCTGCTTTATAATACAATTTAAGATTTGGAATGACTAGGCCACCTTCCCCTGAATTTATTTTCATTAGTTCCCTTGATATTCTGGAACTTTTGTTCTTCCAAATGAATCTTGTTATTATTTTTTCTAACTCTATAAAATAATTTTTGGTACTTTAATTGTTATGGCACTGAAAAAGTAAATTAGCTTAGGTATAATTGTCATTTTTATTTTATTAGCTTGGTCTACCCATGAGCAACTGATGTTTTTTTCAATTATTTAGATCTGACTTTATTTGTATGAAAAATTTTTTGTAATTGCATTCATCCAGTAAGTTTAAATGGATTTTCTCTTTCTATTTCTTGCTATTGGGCTTTGTTGGTAATATATAGAAATGTCAATGATTTAGGTGGGTTTATTTTATAGCTTGTGACTTTGCTAAAATTGTTTAGTATTTCAAGTAGTTTTTTACTTGATTCTCTAGGATTGTCTAAGTACATCATCATGTCATCTGCAAAGAGCAATAGCTTTGTTTCTTCTTTGCCTATTCTAATACTTTCAATTTCTTTCTATTCTCTTATTGCTAAAGCTAATGTTTCCAGTATGATATTGAACAACAGCGGTGATAATGGACATCCTTGTTTCACCCCCTATCTTATTGGAAATGTTTCTAGCTTGTCCCCATTACATATAATGCTTGTTGAAGGTTTTAAGTAGATGCTATTTATTATTTTAAGGAAGACTCCATTTATACCTATGCTGTCTAGTGTTTTTAACAGGAATGGGTGTTGTATTTTGTCAAAAGCTTTTTCTGCATCTATTGAGATGATCATGTGGTTTCTCTTAGCTTTGGTGTTGATATAATGAATTATGCTGATAGTTTTCCCCATATTGAACCAGCCTTGCATTCCTGGTATAAATCCCACCTGGTCATAGTATATTATCCTTGTGATAAGTTGCTGTAATCTATTTGCTAATATTTTGTTTAAAATTTTTACATATATATTCATTAGAGAATCTGTGTGACTTTTTCAAACCCAGGGAATCAATCCTGGAAATCTGCCCAAGAGGAATGAAAAGCTCTCAGAAATTAAATACTTTAGATGCAACGAGAAAGAATTAATAAGAAGAGGAAATGGAGAAATTATTTTTCTTTTCTTTTTTTAAAAAAATATTTAAATAATATTTTATTTTTCCCCAATTACATATTAAGGAAACTTTTTAGCATTAATTTTTATAAGATTTTGACTTCCAAATTTTTTCTCTCTATATCCCCTCTTGCTCTTCTGAAAATGGCGGGTAGTTTGAAATAGTTTATATGGGTACTATCATGTAAAACATATTTCCATATTTGTCATAGTTGGAGAAGAAGAAACAGATCAAATGGAAATAAAACCATGAGAAAGAATAAGGTAGGTAAAAAAAATATGTTTCAATCTGCATTCTGAATCCATCAGTTCTTTATCTGGATATGGATGGCATTTTCCTTTGTAAGTCCTTTGTACTTTCCTTGGATCATTGTGTTACTGAGAAGAGTTGAGTAATTCATAGCTGATCATCACAAGATGTTGCTGATACTGTGTACAATGTTTTCCTGGTTCTACTCATTTCACTTTGCGTAAGTTCGCACAAGCCTTTCCAGGTTTATCTGAAATCTGCCTGTTCATTATTTCTTATAACAAAATAGTATTCCATTACATTCATATCCCACAACTTGTTCAGCCATTCCCTAATTGATGGGCATTTCTTCAATTTCCCATATTTTACCACCGTGTAAAGGGCTGCTATAAATATTTTTGTACATGTGAGTCTTTTCCCCTTGTTTATGATCTCTTTGAGATATAGACCTAGTATTAGTATTCTGGACCAAAGAGTATACACAGTTTGGTTGCCCTTTAGGCATAGTTTCAAATTGCTCTCCTGAGTGGTTGGATCAGTTCACAATTCCACCAACAGTGCATTTGTGTCCCAATTTCCCACATCCTCTCCAATATTTATCATTTTCCTTTTTTTTTGTCATATTAGCCAATCTGATTGGTGTGAAGTGGTATTTCAGAGTTGTTTTAATTTGCATTTCTCTAGTCAAAAGTGATTTAGAACACTTCACCATATGCCTATAGATATCTATAATTTCTTCATCTGAAAACTGCCTGTTCATATCCTTTAACCATTTATCAATTGGGGAATGGCTTGTATTCTCATAAATTTGACTCAGTTTTCTATATTTTTGAGACAATGACTATAAAAATTGTTTCCCAGCTTTCTGCTTTCCTTCTAATCTTGGTTGCATGTGTTTTCTTTGCAAAAAACTTTTCTATTTAATACTATCAAAATTATCTATTCTACATTTTGTAATGCTCTCTATCTGTTGTTTAGTCCTGAATTCTTCCCCTCCCCATAGATCCGACAGGTAGCCCCTTACCTTTACTCTGTGTGTGTCTCTCTTCTTCAAGTGTGTTTCTTATAAGCAACATGTCATAGGATTCTAGTTTTTGATCTCCTCTGCTATCTGCTTCCATTTTATGGGAAAGTTTATCCCATTCACATTCACAGATATGATTACTAACTGTGTATTTCCCTCCATCCTATTTTCCCCCTCTTTGTCCTCTTTCTCCTTTCACTTTTTCCCACTTCATCAGTGTTTTGCTTCTTTCTACCACTTCCCTTGATCTGCCCTCCCTTATGTCAGTTCCCGCCTGCCCCCCCCTTTACTTACTCTCCTCCCCTCCTATTTCCTGTTGAGTAACATGGATTTCTATATTCAACTGATTGTGTATATCATTCTCTCTTTAAATCAATACTGATGAGAGGAAAGTTCAAGTGATGCCCATCACCTCCCTGCCCCTCTCCCCATATTGCCCTCTTGGAGAAATTATTGAAAGAAACTGATGTGGGTGTTGTGAGAACTCACAGACCAATTTCTAACATTGTTTTCAAACTTACAGATGACCAATACTAAGGAGAGATAACATAGTGGAATATGTAATCAGAATGCAAAAGAGATTTCAACTGTTAGAATGTCTGACCAAGTCTAATTAGAAGAAATTTAATGGGGATAAATGTCAAGTCTCATGTGGATTCAAAAAAAATTTATTTCACAAACATAAGATGGATGTTGAGTTGTTGGATCATGGTTCTTGTTGGGGGAAAAAAGACTTGGCTCTTTGCTGTACTTCCTGAAAGCCCAGTGTGAGTTAATAATGTGATATAGCAGAGGAAATGCATTATTAAGAAGCATTAATAGAGGTATAGTGTTTCAGACTAGGGACATGATAACTTTACCTCATGATGCACTAGTCAGAACATATCTTGAGTATTAAATTCAGTTCTGTGCATCGCATTTTTTTTAAGATATAGATAAATTGGAGAGTGTCCAGGTTACTACAACCAAGGTACTCAAGATTATTATGTATGAGTCTCTGTTGAAGGAACTGAGGCTGTTTTGCCTTGAAAAGAGAAGGCTTGGTCGGAATGGGGAAGGGGCATGATCACTGCCTTTAAGTATTTGAAAACCCGACCCATAGAATAAGGATTGGACTTGTTCTGCTTGACCTCAGAGTATAGACCTAGGAGAAATGAGTTGGAACTGAAGAGAGGTAGATTTGAATTTGATATAACGAAAAGGCTTCCTAACATTTATAGCTATCCAGAAGTAGAATGCCTCAACAGGTAGTAGGTGCATTTTCATTAGAGGTCTTCAGGCATGGGGTAAATGATCACTTGTTAGGAAGAAGAGATTCTTCTTTAGGCATAGGTTGAACAAGATAGCATTTGATATCTCTCCCAATTCAATAAGATTTTTTTATTAGCATCCCAATCACTCTCAGCCAGGGATAGATGGATGACATTTGAAGGAAAAAATAATACCTCTCAACAGCTACTTTCCTTGTTCTTCAACAGTGAAGCATAATCAATTATAACTGTCTTTTAATTGCTACAGAGTAGAGTCTAAGTGGTGCAGTGAATAGAGTGCCAGGCCTGGAGTAAGGAAGACTCGTCTTCCTGAGTTCAAATCTGTCCTCAGACACTTATTAGCTGTGTGACCCTGGGGAAGTCACTTAACCTCGTTTGCCTCAGTTTTCTCATCTATAAAATAAACTGGAGTAGGAAATGGCAAATCACTCTAGTATCTTTGCTAAGAAAACCCCAAATGGGGTCACAGTCAGAAACAATTGAAACAACTGAACAACAACAAAAAAAGAATCCAAGTAACTTATAGTACTGAACTGAATGGGTTCTCAGTATGGTGCCATGTCTAGGTTTGCTCTTTTGTGCTAAAGCCAAATGCCTCATTGCTCCTTGGGTGGCGCTGTCTTGCTGTTTTGCTACTCCTATTCTGCCATCATTTATGGAAATCATTACAGCCTACTTCAGCCCTTTTGATATTTCACATAGGTGATACTTTTCCCCTAAGAGATGATGAACAGCTGAACTATGGAAGGATGGTGTTGGAAGAGTAATCCACAATACAGTTCTTTCATTATTAAAGGATCAAAATGCCTTCGTACTGTTTTAGACTTCTCAATTCTCTTATGTAGACACAGAGTCAGAATCCATTTGATCCATTTAAGATTTTCTTCTCTTTCACTCAATTCCCACAAGCCTTCCCTATACAAAAAGGGCCTCCTCAAATGACTATGGGAAACTTTTGACTTGTGCTGCTTAACCAAAATTCCATGTGTTCTCTTCCCAGCTGTGTTAAAGTGAATCAGTTCGATGTACCATCCTCTTTCCTAGCTTTATCAGTGTGTGTTACCTGCTTTTCAGACTCTTCTTTTGAATCGAGGTGTAGTAGCCACTCCACTTAACTCTCATTCCCCAGTGTCCTTACCATTCCTTGTCATTGGTAGTATTGGAAGAATGCTCTTTTATTTTTAACTAAACAGTAAATGTTAGTTACTCCTACTTGTGAAACACTTAGAAAAGTTGCCCTACCAAGTTGTATAGCTATACTGAAATAATAAGAGTTAAAAAGGTCACTGCTTATCATGATGGAATGGAATTGCCTGAGATCTGACCTATGTGCCCAATGCTGAATATCTATGGAAAGGTTTGTTGCCTCTAGAATACCCATTAATATACTTATTACTATGAAAGGCAACGTGATAGGATAGGTAGAGTGCTGGGCTTACAGTCAAAATGACCTGGTTTTAAATTCTGCCCCTAATTGTGTGACCCCTGAGTAAGTTATTTTATCTCTCAGTACTTTAGGCAAATCTATAAATAGCAGAGAAGATTTGGATTTCTCTTGGTAGGAAGAATAGTCATTTGGAAGTTCCCCATACCAATGAAATCATATGCCCAGTCTTCATTCATCTCTACTTATTGCTATATGTGTACTATTTTCTTTTCTTTTCTGAATGTGAATTCAATGGAAGAATGGGCATAAGTCACGACTCTGCAACCTGAATACAAAGTCATAGACAGAATAGGCAGAAAGTCCTGGGGGAAAAAGAAGATGTCTATTATTTATTGACTCTAGGATATGCCGGTTCTATCTCTGTCTTGCCCAGGATCTTTGGTCCATGAAAGCACCAAAAAAGGAATTTCGTGAAAGGGGCAATAGGAGGTATTGAATTTGTATAGAAAGAGAAACTTCTTTCTGTTAGAAATTTTAGTACAAGAGCATCATGGGCAAACCAAAGTCAGAAAAAGGGATCATGACACCTTAGGTTATGTAGCCTAAGGTTCTTAAGACCTCTGGCCAGAGAGTTTGAGCAGCTAGGTGGACAAGTGCATAAAGTCCTAGTCTTGGATGCAGGAATGAGCTCAAACCTAGCCTCAGATACTAGCTATGTGACCCTGGGCAAGTCATTTAACCTCTGTTTGCCTCAGATTCCTCATCTGTAAAATGGGGGTGATAATAATAGCACCTACCTTTCTCATGGTTGTTCAAAGATCAAATTGGACAATAATTATTAAGTACTTAGCACAGTGCCTGGCACGTAGTAAGTACTATATAAATGTTCACTATTATTTTTGGAGGGGGAAATCAGCTATGTTTATCTAGCTAGCCAACCCCCAGACCACGTTTTTACTGAATGTAGCTATCTACTTGTCCACTAGAGCCAACCTTGATCTGCTTCTCTGCACTTGGACTTCTTTTCTCTGGAGCTAAGACTTCTACATCCCATGTCCCTGAGGTTAATTTTGGGCTCCTCCTTTAGGGATGAGTCATTTTATTTTAGTGGGATTGAATTAGGGATTAGGGAGATCTGAATTCAAATCTAGCTCAGAGTCTTACTATCTATGTGACTGTGGGCAAGTAACTTAACCAGCCTCAGTTTCTTCAATTGCGAATTGTTGAAAAAATAGCACCTACCTCATGGATCAGATGAGATAATATGTACAAAGTATTTTGTAAACCTTACAATGCTATATAAATGCTAATTATTAATGTTATTAATATTATTATCTAGTCAGCCTCCAGGTAATGCTTTAGACCAAAGGCTATATAACTTGAAGAAGTAATTAATCTTATTCTATTTGGCCCTAGAAAGAAGAACCAAGAATAATGGCTGGAAGCTATAAATGGGTCAATTTAGAATTTGATATCAGCTTGTTAACAGTTGGATCTCTCCAAAAGTGTCCTTCCCACAGAATTGCTCCAACACCAGCCTCCTCCCTTCCTCATTTCTAGTACCTTCCTCCTGAGGTTACTTAACATTTTTATACTGTATATACTTTCTATGAACATTTTTTTCATGCTGTTACCCCTCCCTGCAATCCCAATTAGAATGTGAGCTCCTTGAAAGCAGAAACTCTTTATACCCCTAGCACTTTAAACCTTGCTTGGCTTACAGAAAGGCTTAATAATTTCCTGTTGACTGACTGACTCCCTAGAAAGATGATTCTCCCTCCTTGTGTCCTCAAGCAGAGGCTGAGAGACTGTTTGTTGGGTATGTTATAGTGGGAGTTCCTTTTCTGTATAGGTTGGACTGGCTGCTCTAGTCCCTTCTAATTCTCAAATTTATTCTATGATTCTTTGCTTCTGCCTTGGGGTGAAAAAATAATAATTTGCATTTATATAGCACTCCATGAGTGGTAAAGCACTTTTTTCATAATCCTATGAGATAGGCAGAACAAATATTATCCTATCCATTTTAAAAAAAGGGGGAAATAATCTCTAACAGCCTGAAATTTAACAATGGGTTCTCTCATCCCATAGGGATAGGGCCTAGCAACACACACTTGTAGGTACCTTTTGTCCTTTACTCCATCAAAATGCAGCGAGCCATATTATTTCCAACCTTAGGAGATGGTAAGTGGTGAAGAAGTCAGGAGGAAATAGGAAAGACTGGAGAGAAAAATTAGAGGAAGGGTGAGTGGGAGGGAGAGAGGTTGATGATAGGGTACCGCCAGGAGGTAAGGTCATGACAGCAGGAACACAGATCCTTATTCTCTGGGTCAAAAACACTTTCTTTCTTTCCTGCCAAGTTTTGAACTCATGGTGTTTTGGTTAACAGTATGTAGGATTGGAGACTTGCCTCTGACTTTCCCATCCTCCAGGCTCATGCTGACCCAGTACCTAAAGAATTTTTATTGGAGTGGAACTAATCTCTTTCAAATGGAGAAGGTGACCTGTACAGTCCATAGAAAGCAGAGATAGTGAGGTGAGTCACCTAATTATCAACAGAGAAGACCTGCTGAGAGGTAGCTTAGTAGAATGAAAGTAGAATGGGAGACTTTTATCCTGGCCCTGTCGCTTATTCCCTGTGTGACTATGGGCAAGTCATGGTACCTTGCCAAGTTGCACGGCCTTTATATAGCAGTCCTGAAAAGGTGGACACTGACTGCCTTGCAAAAAACCTAACTCACTAAAGAACTTGGAAGTTGTATTTCTTCCTAGCTTAAAAGAGAGGAAGCTAACGGGAGATCAGAACTTGAGGGCAGAGTTTTCCAACATAGTGCATATTTTTAAAACTCTCAGGGAATGGGGACAAAGACAGAAAAGCAGACAGACAGAGAGACAGACAGACAGACAAACATAGCATGAGGGAGACGGGCCTTTAGCAACGTGGGCCATCGTACAAGGCAGCCTTTCCAGAAGTACTATTAAATCAGTCAAAGCCACTGTTGTTATTCAGTTGTTTCAGTGTTGTCTGATTTTTTGTGACTCCATTTGGGGATTTTTTTGGCAAAGATGCTGGAGTAGTTTGCCATTTCCTTCTCTAGCTCATTTTACAGGTGAGAAACTGAGGCAAATAGGATTAAGAAATTTGCCCAGAGTCATACAGCTAGTAAATGTCTGAGGCCAGATCTGAACTCAGGAAGATGAGTCTTCCTTACTCCAGGCCTGGCATTCTCTTTGCTGAGTTACCTAGCTGCCCCATTTTGACATCTGTCAAAGAGTATTTTAATAACATTGACTTCAACTTTTGTCACATGGTTATTGTGAGGAAAGCACTTTTTAAACCTTAAAGCTCTGCTTACATATGAGCTGTTATTGGTTTTAAAGACCTTGGGCTATTTTTCCAAGGCAAGGTGGGGAATCAATGAATCAATCAATCAACAAGCATTTACTAAGTGTCTCTTTTGTGCCAGGCACTGGCCTAGGAACTAGGAACAGAAAGATAAATGAGACCAACGATTTTTTTTTTCTAATTGAGGTTTCCTACCTCACGAACTACCTTCTCTGAACTTGGACCAGGGTACATGTCACACTGGTTTTAAAATGTTATATCTGCATGATTATTACAAGTGCAGACAAAAACATGTCTAGGTTTGAAAAAAATATCAGTTAATTATTTTAACCAGAATTTCAATCTGGAAGAGACCTTAGAGACTTTTTGTTGTTGTTTGTTTGATTTTTAAGTATAGAATTATGATTTAATCCAGGTGGTAAATGCTGGCATGAAAACCCTTCTGCCAATGCAGAATTACAGCTCTTCTGAAATGTATAGGCTTACAGAGTTGCCCAAGTCACTGAGAGATTAAAAGACTTGCCCATTGTCACATAGCTCATCTATGTCAGTGATAATACGTGAAGTCAGGTCTTCTTGACTGTAAGACAAGGCCTCTATCCACTACACAATGTTGCCTTTCTCCTCTCATTTAATAGAGGAAGACTAATGCTCAGTTTTATCCAGGGTTCCAAGGTAGTAACGAGAAGAACCAGGACAAGCACCAAGATCCAGTGCTCATTCCAAGGCATGATATTTTATGGAGTGAACCCCAAGGAGGAAATTGGTACAGGAAGTACACTCTAGTCACTCATTGTGTTTGTGCATGTGTGTGTGTGTGTGTGTGTGTGCATGTGAGAGACATGAATTCATATATGTCATACAACCCTGGTGTCTAACAGATGTTAGCCAAAATGAACACCTGTGTTGTATCAGCCTTATCCTGTAAATAGTTGCTCTGTTTTGGGTTATAGGATTTACTTTTCGTAAGTCCACATCCCTGTAATCATGAGAAAAAAAATTACTGAGGTTCTATTTTATAGGGTAGGGGGCATATACAGGTATGAGTCACAAGTGGAATTAGTCTCATTACTTTATATGTATGCCGTGTGTACTGTTAGACGTAATTCTTCTTTGGTGATTTTCCTATTACTGTCATTAGGTAAAAACAAAATAGAACAAAAGAAAAGTTCAAACTTCTTTCCATGACAGTAAAAGTATCCACTTGAGAACTCTATTGGCTTTCCCAAATGCAGTAAACTCTTGGTATCTCTACATCACCTTTGTGCCTCTTGGGAGCTGTTTCCAAGAAACCCACTTCCTGCGTGATTTCATTCTACACTGATTGACTCTTCACAAAGACTCCTCACAATAAAATGAAATATGTAAAGCTGGGCAGGGTGGAGATAAGCTGCACTTACAACATGGGGGCAACACCTAAGCACCAAGTCATCTGGAGAAAAGTATCTGTCTCACAACACAATGCTTCTGATGTCTGGCCCACAAAGACTCGTCTGCCACGTGCCAGCCAGCACTAGTGCATCATGGACTTGAGTTCCCACCTCTAAGAAATTCCCTGTTAAATTACTTACCAGGGCTCCGGGTGCTGCCACCCATTCAGATACAGGAACTTCTAGATTAGACTTGGATCAAGATACTGAGTCACTAGCATGTTAATAAAACTCAGGCAAATAGCATGGAGCTGATTTTTAAAAGGACATTTTATTGGAATGTAGATAACCTAAAAAGAGTATTCTCAACACTCGTTTCTCAAATGAGAACCCTTCAGCAACTTAATGCATGAAAGAATCCTCTTTGTTTTAGGTGCCCACCTTTGAAGTGGGAGAGGAGGATAGTCTCCAAAGCCAAGTATCCTTCTGTCAATTGTATACCTACTAAGTCAAGATCTCATTATCTTCTTCTCTTATATGTTGGCCACCATCATTTATAGTGCGCCATCATCTCTTTTCTTCAGTCATCACTTTTCCTCAGATGCAACTCTCCACAGGTACAACTCATGTTTGGCAGATTCTGACCATTCTTGTGACTCTGCTGGCTCATGGATATAATAAATGATGTCGGGTCACTTCCTTGTCTCAAATGTTTCCTTTACTTCTATCAAAAGATACATAACTTTTAAAATGTCTGATAGCGTTATGTCTAAAATATTTGCTTCTTTTCATTTGAGAAGATCAGTACCAGACCCAGGTTCTAAGCCCATTATTACCTCTTTGTGACATTGGCCACATCACTTAGTTTCTCTCCTAGCTTTCTTTATCAAATAGATGATAATTATACCTGCCCACACTACCTCACAGAGGAGCTGTGAGGCTAGTAACAGATGAGATCATTTATGTGAAAGTACTTTGAAAATTGATAACCCTGTATATTTGTAAGGTCCTATATAAATATACTTTGGGGAGAGAGATTAGGAAGGGGAAAGACTGGTGATTTTCATCAGTGTAGAGAACTCCCAATTTGAAAACTCTCTTCACGGATGGAGATCAAGAATTAGTCTATAATAATGGCTTCAGAGAGAGAGCAAGTTCTAGGGAAATAATTAGTGGGAATCATAGCAATTTTTATAGTTAATTACCCAAATAAGATCATTTTGTTATTTCCCAAATTCACAGAAGATTTTTAAATATGTTTTTACATAAAATTATTATTTTCATAGTTTGTGTTTCTATGTAACCTTGACCTTATAAAATAACATTCTTATTGAGGTCACTGAGAGGCTAAGTGAATTGCCAAGAGTCATGCATCTTGTATGTAGCAGATGGAGTATCTGATCCCAGACCTTCTTGACTCTGAGGTCAGCCCTCTATCACTCCACCATGCTGTCTCTTAAATGTATTTGTGTTCATAGAAATGAGGTTTGGGAATAACTAAATAAATACATATTGACTCTCTGTAAAGAAGGCGTGAGAAGTTATCTCATAAATGTGAGATGAAGTTGTAGGACATAATAGGTAATACTATACATGTATGTGCACATGCATATACTATTGTGTATATGTATATAAGTATAGAAGCATATGTACACATGCACAAATGTGTAATCTACATGCATGCTTGCATACATAAATACACACCATCTTCACCAAATAACAACCAACTACAACCCAGGCAGGCTAGCCAGCCTACCTAAAGCAAAAAGACACCCTGAGGGAGGGATAGGAAGCAGCATGTGTCAGGAAAGTTAAACCACCACCGTTGCCTTGACCACCATCTCCCCTTATATCCCTCTTGAGTCAGCAAAATACCCTGAACCCAAAAGCCTCAGGGGTAGCAGTGACCTCGAAACCACCACACAGACCTGCTCCCACCCCAGCCCTGACAGCCATCATTGAGGAGAAAAATCACTGTGGAGAAAGGGCTCATCTTTGCCACCAGCAGAAACTGATAAAAAAAAAAAACTGTCGTTGACAGGCACAAGGGTAACAAAAGCTCTGGGAGTGGTAGCAGCCCCCAAACCAAAGGCCTTGCTTCTAATCTCCTGTGGAGAAGGGGCCACCCATCCTCCCAACTGTCACCCATAGGGCAGTCAATACAGTTTAGATGAAGCAGCAAGGCTCATGAAAGGAGACAAGGCAGCACGTGCAAAGCAAGCCACATCACCACTACTACCTTGACCACCATTTCCTTTCAGATTCTGTTGGAGACAGCCCAAGACCCTGGACCCAAAAGCCTTGAGACTAGTAATGCTTCCAGCCTAACACCCTCAGAAATCATTCTGAGAAGCAAACCCTATAAAGATGTAGCTTGGCAATATTCCTGCAAGTACCATGACGACAGAAGACATAGAAAAGATAGTTCTTGCCATCAAAATCCTTGGCATCATCAAATGGTTCAACATAGTAACATAATGTTATCATTGTAAATGAAACTAAAAAAGAATCATTATCATCTGCTTTGTCACTGAATCTAAGGACCATGGGACCTTTCCATCTAACTTACTAAAAACTTTCCATATGGGTTGTCTCCTCCATTACAATTCCTGAGCTCCTGGAGAGCAGGGAATGTTTGATTTTTCTATTTGCATTCCCAGGATTTAGCACAGCATTTTACATGTAAGTGCTTAATGAATGCTTTTTTCATTCAAGCACATGTATACTTGCATACATACATACACACACAAACGCACACACACACAGATAAGACTTCTTTATGCTGTATCATTCCATTTATTACAGGACTGTCAATATAGATTGATTCACTTCCTCTGCTGATGTCAACTCATTGGTAGTTGGAAAGAGAGTACCAAAAGTTAAATTTATGTTTGTGAACAGTCTAAAAGTTGAGTGATTCTGTCCTCTTTTAGACCTATTGGTTTTACTTTGTCATCATCACTGTGGTAGTGAAGGAAGACTGAAAATGATTGTGAAAGGTATTTTATATTTTTTTCAATTTTGTAAGTTATTCACTATAACCAAAAAAGTTCATCATTTGATTACTAACTGGATGATGAAGCCCTCTATGTTTCTCTGCCTGGTACTCAGACAATGTATTACTAGACGGACAATGTATTACTACAACCACGATGAAAACCTTTCATTTTAGTAAATTCTGCCTCAACTTACATTCCATTGGCATAGCTTTTGAGGGGTATTTGGGCACTATTGTGAAGGCCTGTAAGATGAAATATAATATAATAAAATTAATATGGTTTAGTGAATGGAGTTCTGGGCTTAGAGTTGGAAAAACTTGGTTTCAAATAACTCCCCTGATGCATACAGTTGGGTGACTGGGAAAATTAGATAACATCCTGAGCCTTAGTCAATTTCCTAGGACTTACCTATTAAATTAAAGATTGGCTCTGATCAACAAAGGTGCCCAAAGCATGCAGTTAAACTTGGGTGACTTAATGTACTTGTTAATTTCTCCCTGAAAGAAAGAAAAAAATGGACTCTTCCTTTTAGTTCATCAATGTCCTCAAGCCTCATGATCTGCACCACTATCTCATATCAGTCACAGAAAAAAGTTGCCATATTACCTACCTTGATCTTATCATCACCGACAAATGGTGTCACTCAGAGCTGTTAAATTCTCCCACCTGACCATAAACCCTTGTCCTTCCATCTTTGTCTCTGCCATAGCCCTTCAAAACATATTCTTCATCTTCACCATAACTTCCATTCACTCTACTTTTTCCTGCTTTCTCAGTCCATCATTTATTAAGCCCTACTATGTGTCAGGGACTGTGTTAAACTCTGAAAATGCACAAAGAGGTAAAAGACAGTTCCTGCCCTCAAGGAGCTCACAATCTAATGGGAAATATGACAAACAAATATATACAAGCTATATAGAGAATAATTGGGAAATAATTAGCAGGCAGAGGGCACTAGAATTAAGAGGGGTTGGGAAAGTCTTCTCAATTTTTTTTTTGTCATTTAAAGGAACCCAGGGAAATCAGTAGGCAAAGATGAGGAGGGAGAGCATTCTGAGCATGGTGGATAGATAGAGAAAACACCCAGAGCCAAGAGATGGAGTGTCTTGTTTGTGGAACAGCCAGGAGGCCAGTGTTACTAAATGGAAGAGTACATGTTGAGGAGTAAGGTGTATGAAGATTGGACACAGAAAAGAGGATAGGTTATAAAAGTCTTTGAATGCCAAACAAAGGATTTTATATTTGAACCTGAACAATATAATAAAGTTAATTGAGTTGGGGGGGGGATGGCATGGTTGGACCTGCACTTTAGAAAAATCACCTTAATGGCTCAAGGGATTGAAGTGGGGAGATATGTGAGGTAGGCAGATCTACCAGCAGACTATTTCAATAGTCCAAGCATGAGATGGTGAGGGCCTGTATTAGAGTGGGGGCAGCTTTCGAGGAAAGAAGAGGGTATACGTGAGAGATGTTGCAAAGGTCAGGCTATCATTATCCTTCCAGTCACCCAGGGTCACAACTTCAGCATCATCTGGAATTCTTTGCTCTCTCTCTCATCGTCCCTCACTCCCCCAGCCATCAGATCAGTTGCTAAGTCTTATCCATTCTCTCTGCATGTCTCTCACCACTCCCCCCGATTCACCCTACTCTTTCTGCTTCCATTCTCTCTTTTCTGACTTCCCCCATGTACCAAAATAATCTAAATAAAGCATAGGTCCAACTATCCTTCTCAAGTCTTCCCCTATTGCTTTCAGCAAAAAATGGCCTCCTTAGCTGGATGCTGAAAGCCCTATACAACCTAGTTCTAGCCTGCTTTTTCAGATATTTCCCACTGCTCCCCTTTAGAAACTATTCCATCAAAATTGCCTTACTTGATCCTTTTACAGAACAATCCACCTCTGTGGCTTTGAACAAGCCTACCCCTCATGGCAGGTGTATATTCCCTTCTGCTGTGTGGATCACTTAGCTTCCTTCACAATAGAACTTACATGCAATGACATGCTGAAGCTAGCTTGTCCTGGCTCAGAAGAGTCAATTGTTGAATTTTCAATATGAGCATTTATATTGTAGAAATCAACAAACATTACAAATCAGTTCTTGATTTATTATTTTGTTGATTGTCTAAGCCAGGAGCAGGGAATCTGTGGCCTTGGGACTACCTGGGGCCTTCTAGGTCCTCGTGTGTGGCCTTTTGACCTAGTCCAAATTTACAGAATAGATCCTTTTATTAAGTGGATTTGTTCTGTGAAGTTTGGATTCAAAGGGCCACTCTTGAGTACCTAGAAGGCCACATGTGGCCTTGAGACCACAGGTTCCTCACTTATGGTCTAGACCTAAGAGAGTAATAGAGAAAATGTTAATAATGCAGATTAAACTTAAAAGTGTTTCCTGTGTACATTTTTTTTCCAAAGAGTCAGCTGTTAAACATTTTCCTGCACACCCTTGCTTACATGCCACCTATAACCAAAAGTCTTCCCTGATCCCTACAGTTTGATTGTGCTCTACTTACTGAAATCATTTCATATTTATGATATATGATGTTTATGTATATATAATTATAAAGTATTTCATAATATATGTGTTATGTTATGTACCCTCTCCAACAGAATGTAAGCTCCCTGACAGCAGAGGTCTTTTCATTTTGGTATTTGAAACCTTTCCCAATCTGTTACCAGCCTACCTTACCAAGCTGGTTGGTCATTACTCTTCATGAACTCTATTTACCAGCCACACTGGTCTACTTGTTTTTCCTGTACAAGAAATTCTATCTTTCCTCTTCATGCCTCTGCTCAGATGGTCCCCCATGCCCAGAATATACCCCTCCTCAAAGAGTCTCTAACTTTCTTAGACTCACCTTATCTCTAGCACTACCTTCTACTTGATCCCCTTCTGAACACCCCCAGAAACAAGTACAATGAAGGAAAAAAAGAAGTAAGGATGGAAGGAAGGAAGAAAGAAGTTATCACACTCTGTCAAAATTTTAAATTTAAGTATGATTCAATGATGTTACTTAGCCGATATATTCAGGAATGAATTTTCCTCCAACATATCATCTTATCTTTGCTTTCAAATAAGAGAAAATGCAGTGGTTGGGGCAAGGAAAACATCTGGGCAACAGATTGGTTTCAATGATTTGTTTCTTTGCCTCTCATGACAACCAAACCATGCTTAGTTCCTGGGAAAATGATTAATGATTGCCTATAGAAGCCAAAAAAAATTTGCTTCTTTCTTCATTCCTACCTGTAGACAGATGTACTAGTCTTGTTCATTTGGCTTAAACCACCTGAAAACCCAGGCAACCCTCTGCAGAATTAGGATTCTTTTAGTTCCTGGTGGCTCATGTTTAATGCCAGGGAAGCCTTCCATTCTGGGATGTTTACAGAGTGTTCTGTGGAAAGACACAACTATGTCTGTAATACAGTCCTGACTTTTGTCGTCTTTTATAAATTCTTCAGAATGGTGAAATTAAACAATAGAGTTATGACAACAAGACACATACAAAAGTGTGTGGACCAGTGAATGACAAGTGACTCAGTATTCAGGTCAATGTCACCTCCTCTACTAAGCTCTTTTCTGATGATCTGTAGAGGAAATGATGCCAAACATTATCATGTAAATCTTTTGTTTAGCTTGTACCCAAGGCTGGTACTCTTCATTTTTATGTGAATGTCAAATGAGCTCTAACCTCTCTACTTTGGTCTTAAGAAAAGTTTTGGTGGACCTGTCCCTAAGAAGGGAAAGGGAAAAAAACAGTGGCAGCCTCCATAGTGTTATTTAAAGACTCTTTAGAGCCTTTTATGATTAAAAACAACCACATCTCCCCCACTAACATTCTAAGATGCCAAAAGGGGAGTGACGACAGTGAAGGAAGCTTTGTGATTTTTATTTTAGACTGACTGTGACTTAATATAGTTGGAAAATAACTAGAGTGGAGTTGTGAGATCTGTTTTCAAGTTCTGACTCTGTCAAAAATGGGCTATGTGATCTGAGAACAAACAATCTCAAAACTCTGGAACTCAGTTTCCTCATCTGTAAAATAATGACGTGTGAACTAGATCAGAGTTTAGTAACTTTTCTGTGTCATGGAACTTTTGGCGGTCTGGTGTAACCTACAGACTAGTCTCCAGAATAATGTAATTAAATGAATAAAACAAAGTCATTGGATTACAAAAAAAAAACACAGTAAAACAGCATAATATTAAGAAAACAAGTACAGAGACCCCAGATTAAGAACACCTGAACTAGATGATTTCCACATTTTTCCTTTCAGGGTCAGGCATTCAATGAAATTCATTCTAATTTCCCAGGCAGCTAGGTGATGCACTGGATAGAGAACTGGACTTGGAATTAGGAAGACTCTTTTTCCCAAATTCCAAACTGGCCTCAGACATTTATTAGCTGTGGGATCCTAAGCAAGTCACTTAAACCTGTTTGCCTCAGTTTCTCATCTGTTAAAAAAAATGAGCTGGAGAAGGAAACGGCAAAACCACTCCTATCTTTGCCAAGAAAACCCCAAATGGGCTCACAAAAAGTCAGACATGACTGAAGTGACTAAACAATGAAACATTTCTAAATCCTTACCTAAATTATGCAGCCCAATCCGTAGTTGCCTCAATGCATTGTTGAAGAAGAGTGAAAACAAAAAGTAAGACTGGGACAAGCATCTCTGAGTACCCAGTAGAATGAAACCCCTTAAGATCAAAGGTTTCTCAACTCCCTTAAATTTTTATGTTCACTTATTTTGTTTTGTTTTGTGGTTTGCAAAGTTTCCCCAGCCCCTACCTCAGTGCCTAGATCTAGCAAGTGCTTATTAAATGATTATTAGATTGGACTGGATTTCTGTGTCATGAATCAAGAATGTATCTGCTTCTCCTTTGTCAATTAACCACATTAAGACTATGAAAAAAGATTTTGACTCCTCACTTTTGGGAGATGTTATTAGGACTATATTTCACAGTGGGAGAAGGATAGGGGATTGACCTTAGATTCAAGAAGCGAGTCCTGTGTTTAATGTACGTTAGCTTTGTGATCATGGGCAAGTCATTAGTATCTTAGTATATTCCAAGCAGTTCTCTTTTACAATCCCCCCCACCCAGTTGCTTAACTTGATAAAATCACTAACCCAGATTTTCTCTATACCCAGACATAAACATATACACATACAGAGACAGAGAGAAAGAGACAGAGAGACAGATTATATTTTTTGAAAAATGTATTTATTTTTTAAATAGTAAAAGGATTTGAAGGTCATTATGAAAGTGTTGGAGAGTGGTGCTAGATCAATCAGTAGAAGTTACTGGGAGTTAGATTTCTACTACATATAATAACTTGCTAAAAAATGAACTGGAGATGCTCAAAACTGAAGTGACCTACCTTATTAGGCAATCTGTAATTGTCCAGACAGACACAGGATGACCATCATTCAAGTATGTCATCGAAGAGATTTCTTTAGTTAGGGTGCCTTTGGACTAGATGACTTCAAAGTCCCTTTCTAAACCTAGGATTCCAAGCTCCTATTAGCATATCACCGATTGTTTATATGTAGACATATTTGATGAGAAGTGGTGAAAATCCCCCATCACCCCAACCCCAACCTAGCTCTCAGTCTACAATAGGGAGAAGTGGTGGAGTAGCCAGTAGAAAATCCGGGGATGATTCATTGACACAAAAACAAAATCATCTAGCTTTGAATTAAGGTGAAATTATCCACAGCGGAGGTCAAAAAGATTCTGTGTGTTTTGTGATATAAACCAGCTTTTTCTGATGCAGGTATTCTAATAATTATTTTCAGGTTCTCTTTGTAATCATTGCAATGTCCAGGTTGAGAGAATATAGAAGGGAGGGTGGGGAGGAACAGGGAGGAGAGAGAAGGGCATTGAAGGTAATGAAAAGAAAAGCAAAATGTATGTCGACTGACATGCCCATTTTCTTTAGCTGTACAGATGTGATATTCCCTACAGAAACTACTTAGAATGAGATCATTTTCATTGACATTCAGAGAATCTTCCATTGTCTGTAAGAAAGAATCTCTTCTGAAAATAATTGCCTGAGACTTAAAGGATGGGCATGTCCTCATTCCCAAGGTTCATGAAAAATGACTAGGCCCTCTTAGGGTGTCAGTCAAGTAACATCATTTTAATGTCCCAGCAGCCTGTTTTC
This sequence comes from Vombatus ursinus, assembly GCF_900497805.2. Lineage (NCBI taxonomy): Eukaryota > Metazoa > Chordata > Mammalia > Diprotodontia > Vombatidae > Vombatus > Vombatus ursinus. Next base: position 6,679,086 of record NW_020954548.1, read on the forward strand.
ACTTAGGGCTTTTAAAAGGGTTCTTTCATGCAAAGTGCTGTGTTTGAAGTTACCTGCTCAGTGTATTAACAAGTTGTCCTTAAGCACTTTGGGGATGTCAATGTCCTGGCTTTGAGCCAGACTAAAGAGTAGGTGAATACCTTTCATTTCTGTTATAAACTTTTGCTAAAAAGAGATTTCTACCTCCAAGGAGTGTGTGTTCTTTTGAAAACAAAGTCCTGTTGCTATAAAGACACATGCCTGAGACAGGAAATGGCAGAAGGGAAGAGTTGGACATGGGCTTCCTTTTCTTGCTACTAAACCTAAATTTCTCTGAAAGCATAGTGTTAGGGAGTAGTTAACTAAAACAAGGTAGACCTGGTAGTTAAAACAGCAACAACGATTTATATTATAGAGATAGATTGATAAATATATATGTATATATGTTTTAATACTTTAAAACTGCTCTAAGACTTTTGGGACACCCAGCTTACTAAATAACCTGTGTTATTAGGACTATATTTCACAGTGGGAGAAGGATAGTTTGCATTTTGCAAACTATTTTATCAGTCAAGCATTTTTTTAATAAAATTTTTTGAGATGTGGAATTTTGGACTTGTGATTGTATTGGTTTAAAAAAAAAGATGGTGATGGTTATCACACTGTCTTGAAAATGCAGGTTAGACTCTAGACAAGATTTCTGACTCAAAAAAACAAAAACTACTAGGGAAGTCTGCCATTGTGCATGGAGGATTATCCAGGTAAACCAAAGAAGAACTAAGCATTGTGGAAAGAAAAAATATTTCTCTTATCCTTTATATGTAACCTTCAATCCTACCTCTTCATTTCTATCAATGAAAAATTTTAAATGTCTTTTGTGATTTTTTAAATGAAATGTCATTCTCTTCAGAAGGTACAGGGTGATACCATATATCACACGTTAACAAGTTATGCATGCTCATACATCAGTTATTGCAGAGGATACAGTGTCCTGACTTGTCAAAATTAGACCATTGAGTATTTTTATTGGGGTTGCAATAGTAAAGTCTTATTGCACACCAAGTACTAGAAACCTCAGTGTTATCTCAGACTCTTCCCTCTTCCGTACCTCCCACATCCAACTACCAACTTCTCTATATCTCACATGATATTTCTCACATCACCTCCTTCCTTTTCCCATGGACACCACCCTAAAACAGGACTCATTATGGCTTGCCTGAACTATTACAACAGATGCTGAATTGGTCTTCCCACCTTCTGTCTCAACCCTCTTCTGTTCATCAGTCTTACTACTGGCATATCAACTTTCTTCATGTACCTCTCAAAACCATTTATCAGCCTTTTACTATAGACTTAAGAGTTTAGAGAGATGCAACAAAGTCAGAACTCCTTAACTCAGGCATACCAAACCTTCTATAACAAAATATTTTCCCCATTTGTGACATTGGGTAAGTTGCCTACACTTTTAAAATTGCAATTATTTTTCCTTTATAAAACAAGGGGACTCAATTATATGACTTCTGATATCCCCTTAAACTCTCAGTCAAACATGCTATAATCTTGTCTTTCCAGTCTTAATTCATAGTTCCTCCCTCTGGATTATTCTTTTTTTTATACTTGTCCACCACTTTCTTTGGTCAGGAAGGCTACGCCTGGATAGCTTCACTCCTACTACACCAACTTGGTAAATTCTACCCATCCTCCAAAGCCTGGCTGAAATATTCCCTCCCTTGTGAAGCATTCCCTGAGGTCCAGAGCTAAAAAAAAAAAAAAGAGCCTTCCTTCGTAAGACCTTGTATAATATTTGCAACCCTTTGGTATTCTAATCATATCTGTTCTTCACTGTCATTATAATACCATTATTGAATAATCATTATAAAGCTCTTAATATGTGTCATATACCCTACCCCTTACTGCCCCTCTTACACTGTGAGTTCACTGGGGCAAGGCTATGTTGTATTGATCTTTGTATTGCCACCAAAACTACTTCATACACAGTAGGAGCATAATCTTTGACTGCTGAATGAATTATTGCATTTGACATTCCACCATAAAATGTGGTTTTTTTAGACTCAGTTTTAAAGAGAAAACAATTTTCTTGCCATTAATAAAGGAAATTGTATACTCAAAAGCTTGCAGTAAGCAACTCTTGTATAGGAAAGTAGTTGAATCTATGAGAATTAATTAACTACAGATTCTTGCCATGCTACTTAATTTTTATTATTTTAAAAGCATTCACTTTAGCATTGTTTTTAAAAATTGAGTTGCAAATGCTCTCCCTCCCTTCAGCCACTCCCCTGTCCATTGAGAAGACAAGTGATATGATATTAATTTACATGTGAAATTGTGCAAAACATTTCCATATTACCCAAGTTACAAAAAAAGAAAGAAAATACAAAGAGAAAAAATATACTTCAATGTATGCCCAGAATTCATCAGTTCTCTCTCTGGAGATAGATAACATTTTTCATCATGAGACCTTTGGAATTGTCTTGGATCATTGTATTGATCAGAATAGCTAAATCTTTCACAGTTGATTATCAATACAATATTGCTATTACCATATATCATTATACATCTCCTTGTCCAACTAATTTCACTCTGCATCAATTCATAGGTTTTTCCAAAACCATTACTCTCATCATTTTTTCTTTTGTTTGAGCATTCTTTTTTAAAAATTTGAGTTCTGAGTTTTCTCCATTTCTCCCACTCCACCTCCACCCATTGAAAAGGCAAGAAATGTGTTATCAACTATACAAGTGAAATAATGCAAAACATATTTCCACATTAGCCATGTTACAAAAAAACAGCAAGAAAAACAAATTGAAAAAAATATGCTTCAATCTGCACTCAGACTTCATTAGTTCTCTCTCTGGAGATGAATAATATTTTTCACCATAATTCCTTTGGAATTGTCTTGGATCATTGTACTGATCAGAACAACAAAGTCATCCAAGGTTGATCATCCTTACAATATTGTTGTTGTATACAGTGTTCTCCTGGTTCTGCTCATTTCACTTTGCATCAGTTCATGTATGTCTTTCCAGATTTTTCAGAAAGCACCCTGCTCATCATTTCTTATAGCACAATAGTATTCCATCACAATTATATACCACAATTTGTCATGTTATTTCCTAGTTTGTACTGTGTTTTCCTTTTAAGATGAACCTAATCACCCTTTCTCCATTTCATATGGATAGTACTTTGGAGACGGGGGTGGGATGAGGAAAGGTTCAAACTTCTGTGGAGACCTCCCAGTGTGGAAACTGCCACCACTGACACAGACTAAAAATTCTTCTGTAGAGTTAGTTGGGGTAATCAAAGACTTTTTACTTTTCCATGGTCATATAGCTAAAAGAGCCAGAAGGAATACTTGAACCCAACTACTGCTGATGATAAGGCTGGCATTCTAACCACTGAGAAAGGCTATTCCATAAATAGCCCATAAGTGCTTTAAAAATTAGCCTTCTATCTAAATTTCAAATAGATACAGGGTCAACTTTGAAAGAACTTTTTTTTTAGTTCCCAAAAGATTTAGTCAATGGAAAGGAATCCAGCAATAAATCTCAACTCTATATTTTGAGAACAATTTGGGAATTAATTTAATAAACAAGTTGATGTGATAATAAAATGTTTCTCTAACTATGAGCACAGAGAAAAAGAATATTAATAAGTGCTTGCTTTTATATAACTCTTTAAGGTTCAGAAAGTTATACATACATATATATGTATCTGTGTGTGTATAAAACATTATCTCATTTCATCCTCAAAACAACCATGTGAGGATGAGTAAACTGAGTCTAGGAGAAGGTAAGTGACTTGTTCAGGGTCACATAGCAAGTAGGTTATAAGGCAAGATTTGAGGTCTTCCTGACTCCAAATTCAATTGTCAATCCATAATACAGTATTTAACTGCTTTGGGGGGGTAGATAGACACTAGAATTTCTCAAAATTTGAACAGACATTTTCATTGCTACAGACTTAAGAGTTTAGAGAGATGAAATTGAATTTTAGACTTATAGCATCTTAAAACTGACAAATGTCTAGTAATCTTGTCAAACTTCCCACTCAATAGAGGAATTACTTCTGTGCTTTTCCTGAAAGCTATCTAATCTCTGTTAGAATATAAGATCATGAGAGTAAAGCTGTTTTTGGGTTGGTTGGTTGGTTGGTTGGTTGGTTGGTTGGTTGGTTTGGTTATATCTTTATATCTCCAAAGCTTAACATATAGCCTTGTATATGCCAGTTGCTTAATTAATGTTTTCTTGATTATATATTTTGGTGAACTCTATCTTCCAGAATCATTCATTCAATTTTTCATAGTCCTAGTTAATTCGAACAGAGAAGGTGCTGACTTACATCTTGCATCAGTAGAGGGAATGTCCTCAAGTAAAAGCTCCTATATCAACAACATCACAGTTCCAGACCTCATCCTTATCCTTATTCTGAATTATTAGAAAGTTGTTTCTTATACAGAGCAGATCCTTCATTCATTCAACCACTACATGCATTGTTTTAGGGAATAGTGAAAATATAAAGATAATTTGGAAAGATTCCTTACCCTCAAAAAGTTTGTAATGCAGATTAGGATATCATTAAAGCAAATCTGCCTCCCTATAACTTCCACTTATTAGTCATAGATCTGTCCTCTGGATCTACACAGAATAAATTTAATCCTTTCACATTACAGTCAGGTGGGCATCTAGGGTTTGGGGGGAGGAAGAGATTAGTGGTGGAGAGTTATTCATGATTTCCCCAGTGCTCACAGTCCCTCCTTTGATACAGACCACAACTCCACTTTGCCTAATTAGCTTATCTTCATAAGCGTTCTTGGTTGAAAACTTCACCAACTCCCTTAGTGGAGCTACTCTGGAGCTTGCATGCCAGACATCCAGGCTAACACAGGCCCATAATAATCAAAACCATCCTAGGGTGGAAGAATCTGCCAGAACTTGAGCATTGTTGACATGACCTTCAAGAATCCAGTATTACTTCTATGTGATAATGAGACATTAGAGGAAGACTTGATGTGAGTGATGCTTTTCCAAAGTATTTGAAAATTTCAAATTTTCAGGGCATGTCTATTATCAGAGACCTACTAATGAGCTAAATAGGGGGAGGTCTAAAACATGATCCTGGAAAAAAGGCGTAAATTTTAAAGAAGGAAAAATCAGAGTGAAGATGCAGTAGTGGTTGTAGCATAGTGGGATCAGATGCATAAAAAGGCAACATGGTCATTTAGATAAAGTAAGGTGGGGGCCATGGGGTAGAGAAGGAAGTTCAGATACTATGTGACTATAGTACAGAGAAACTGTCTTCAAAACTAGGGCTGGGCCAACCATTCAGGCAGAGGAAGTGTCTCATGTTAACCAGGACAAGACAGAGAAAAGACCTCATTGGTGAGATTGAACATTAAACAGAATGTAGTGCCATGTCAAGGGCCTTGGATTTGCAGAGAACCATGGGAAGATGAGAAATGATGCAGAGTGAAGCAAGCAGAACCAGGAAAAAATATACAAAAGGATTAAAACACTTTAAGCAGAAAGAACAATTAAATGAACCTGAAAACCATATAATAATGTCCAAGCTTAGCCTGTGGGTAATATTGGGAAAATACACTTCCATTCATCAGAGAGGTCATTCCAGAGTAGACCATGGGAGTTTAATATTCTATAGGATGCCAGAAACATTAAATGTTTAGAGTAGTTTTGATGAGCTTTTTTTTCCCTTTAATCTCTGTTACGAGGAACATCTCTCTAGGTAGGTGAAGGGATAACAATATACTTGTAATTAACATGATTTATAAAAAAGGCATATATAAAAATTATAAGAATGCAAAATCAACAAACCTGAATTCAAAATCTGGTTGTTACTTATTCATCATCTAATGGGCAAGCACCTGTTGATCAACATCTCCATGAGAACATGGCCACTTTACCATCCTTGAACTCAGTTTCCTTAATCCATAAAATTACAGGGTTTGACTAGGTGATGTCTAAGGTCGCTTATAATTCAAAATCTTATGACAAACAATTCTTGGTGCATGGGGGAGGGGAAAAACGACTCAGTCAATGAGCCAAGGGCAAGACGAGGCCCTACCCAAATCCATAGCACAAAGATGAGAGCTTTAATGAAGGTATTCATGCAGAGACTTTCAAGAGGTAGATGAGTATCTATTAAGGATAAACAATATCCAAACACAGAACTAAGGGTTATATAAATTGATTCCAGAAGAGTTGGTATGCTAAAATCCCTAAATGATCTGGCACATCCTCAGTTTTTATTCCCATTATGACATGATTCCTACACTACAGTTTAACTAGTATTTATTATAGTCTAAACATTTCCTAAACCATCTTACCTCTTTTACCCTTGGTCACTCTATTACCTCTGCCTAAAATTCTTCACCCTTTCTTCCTCTGTTGAAATCCTTGTCATCTTTCAAGAACAAGGTAATAAAATGTTAACTTTTTCATGAAGCTTCAAGTGATTCCTTGCAAAGAGAAGTGATCTCTCTCTCTCTCTCTCTCTCTCTCTCTTTCTCTCTCTCTCTCACTCTGTCTCTATCTCTCTGTCTATCTCTCTCTGTCTCTCTCTGTGTCTGTCTGTCTGTCTGTCTCTCTCTCCTAAATGTACTGGAGAAATATTTTTATGCCTTATGGCACTTATACAGTTCTACCTAGTCTTACTTTATAAGCTCCTTGAAGGAAGAGACAATGACGTGCTCACAGTAAATATTCAATAAATACCAATTTAACGAATGAATAGAGTTTAAGAGGTTCTATGTTTTCAAGAACCATGAGTGAGGGATAGATACTAGGGTTTAGATGAGGGCTTGATATAGGAAGTGGTTCTTGGAGTTAAACTTCAACCCTCTATCTTTATAGTGTGTAAGACAAGGTACGCAGATGATCAAATGCCCTAATTTACCACCCACCCTCATCGTAAGCACGCACATATATAGAGACATGAGATACTTTCCAAAGTTATCAAAGTCCATTCGTATCCTAAAATACTGAACAATGTATTTTCTCTCTTTAGAGCAAGAAGCTCATTGTGTTTTCCATTATTACCTAAAGAAGATTGACCCAAGGGAATGGAAATAGACATTTGATAAGGCTTGTGATAACAATGGTGCTACTTCTTTTTCTTTATTGGCTCTCCTACCCAACAAAGTACATTTAGTCATGTTTCAGAACTTGAAGAGATCTCTTTATTTTTCAGATAAGGAACTAAGTGTCAAAACTGAAATGGTTTGTCCAAGGAGTTAGTGTTAGTGCCAAGACTGTAACCTAGAACTCTTGCTTTTCAGTTCAACATTCAGTTAATTCCATTCTATCCCATATTTATTCAATGCTAATCTTGTGCAAGCCACTGGGGGCATAAACACAACAACAATAAAAAAAAGAAATAAATAAAAAAAAACAGTCCTGTTCTCTAGAAATGGACACTCTAATGTGGGTGGGGGAGGATATAACCTAGGCCTAAATAAATATATACAAAGTAATTTCCAAGAAAGAGACAGAGACACAGAAACAGAGAGAGAGAGAGAGAGAGAGAGAGAGAGAGAGGGAGAGAGAGAATTTGATCTTATCTTCCTCATCAAATTTAGTAAGTTTATAAACCCTTTACTAACCAAGGTTGATTAAGCCTCATTACTGTCTGGTGGTCAGTGATATCCTCCTTGTACGCCGAGACTTGTGAGGTAATGTGTTTTGGCAGATATCGTACAAAGGTACTGTGGCAAGAGTATACTCAAGAGCTCTGTAGTTTTCATTCTAAAGTAGGTCTATTAAAATGAAACCAATTTCCAAGAATAACTTCAATTAGCAGACATCATTAAAGCCTAATTGAACCTCTAGCCTTAGCCCTTAACCTGGGAGCTTAACGAGGGCCCCTGTGCTACTTGTTGCCAGAGGCAAAATCACGTCTGATAGTAAGATGTGGAAGTACTAAGGAGTTAATTTTCCCAGTGAGGGGTGCAGCCATCCAAAGAAAACAAGGGAGAAATCCAACTGAATTGACAAAAGGATTGTGTGCTTTAGGGACCACCAGGCCTGCAACTTCAGTAGTCAGCTTTTGTTTCTGCCCACTTCCCACAACGAAAGCTGCCGCTTTTACTGGCTTGTATTTCCTCCCCAAAACGTAGAATGTTGTGCATATATTCAAGTCCTACCTCGACCAAGAAACGTTGGTGTTTGCTTCTTTCTCTCATATGAAATACACACCTGAAGTCTTTTACTCCCTAGCTTCACCCTGCCTTTCTAGACTTAATTTACCTTAGTTGCTATCCTACACTTTATCTACATTCCAGCCAAACTGTCATAATTGCTCAGTCTTGAACTCAAGATTCTACCTCCCATTGCCGGGTTTTTGCACAGGATGTCCCATATACCTAGAATACATGACCTTCTCACTTGTACCTCTTAGAATTTTTATCTTTCTTTAAGTCTCAAATCTGGCACCATCTCTTATATGAAATCTTTCATGATCTTTATAGTTGTTACTTTTCTCTCCTGCCTCAAATATTTATATTATATGATATCTACATAAATACATGTATATATATATACATGCATGCATATCTGAATGTATATATATATGGCATATAGGCAGGCATACAAGTGGTTATATGTGTGTATATATGCGCACATGCACATACATGCACATATGTATGTGTATATGCCAAGCTGATACAGTGGATGGAGTGCTATTCTTGGAGCCAGAAAGTCCTGAGTTCAAATTCAACCTCAGACACTTATTAGTTTTGTGACCCTGGACAAGTCACTTATCCTCCCTAAGCCTCAGTTTCCTCATCAGGAAAATGGGGATAATAATAGCACCTATGCCCAAGAATTGTTGTGAGAATAAAGTTGGATAATAGTTGTGCTTTGCAAATCTTATATTGAAATGTAGTTTTTATATGTAAATGTATATTATAAGTTTTAGCAGAGATTAAGCCAATATGTGGCAGAGCCCTAACTTAAACCTAGATCATCTCTAAGATCTCTAATTTCATTGTTCTCTTTTTTAAATTTTTATTTATTTTACTCTGAACTTAAGAAGTAAAACAGACATTTCCATAACATAGTATATGATTGCACATGAAACTGCAAATCTGTTATGTACAACTTGCTATTCTTTTTAAATATATAATAAGGTTATCATGTAATTTTTTTATTGCTCTTTTCGTGATACCACACTCTACAGAGGTGGTAAACATCGAAGTACCTTAACCACCAAGACAAGCAAACAAATAGATCAAAGCATATAAACGCAGTAATATGAACATAGACTAAGAAGTATAAACCCTGAAGTAAATACCTATTCTTTGTTGAATACCTCTGTTCTGAGGACTTCAGAGTAAAGATAAAAAGAGAGAGATGAGGAAGGAGAAGAGGAGAGGACAGAAGAGGAAGAGAGGAGAAGGAAGGGGGAGAACAGAGTGAGAAAGAAAAAGAAAAAGACACAGTGGAAGACACTGCATAGAGAATTTGACTTTCAGTCCAGTATTTTAAGTCTGCCTGTGCCATCAACTCACCACATGAACCTGAGAAAGTCACACCCCTCTCATCTTCTGCCAAATTAAAGGGTTGAATTGAATCCCTAAAATCTTTTCCATCTTTGTGATTCTTTAATGTGCGATCTGTAATACTGTAGTCTATGGTCTGGGCAATTACTGGTCCCCAGAATAAGAAAGTTAATTTGATTCAAAATAGTTTTTAATCTCCTTATTATGAATGTGTGAGGCACAGACCCATCTGCTGGGAATACAAGGACAAATAAGACATAAATCTTCATCCCAAGAAGCTTACAGTGTAACAGGGAAAATAAGGCATATATTCAATTAATTATAAGAAAATGAATAATGTAATATATGCTATTGAAAGAATCAAACAATGTGTCATGAGAAATTTGAGGAAGGAAAGATTGTTTTTTATTGGTGTTGGGGGGAAGAGTGAGGGAGGATTAGAGAAGGTTTAATGAAGGAAGCTTCCTCTGAGTCTATGGCAGTCTAACATTGCCTGCTGTTTGTGCCTGAGGAAAACTGTCCATTTTTTTTTAAATGAAACAAAACAGACCCACATGTGAAGATGAGTGAGGTGTATGCACAAAGTCAATGGCTGTACTTCCAAATATGGTTAAAGACTTAAATCCTTTTTAGTTTTTCCTAAGCTTGCGTCTCCTGTTCTCCTGTTGATTAAATGCATGATTCATCAGTAATCTCCCTATAAGCTGTTTTGACTATTTAAAATATTTCTAAGAATAACAAAAGACTTCTCTTAGATGTGCAGTGAAAAGTTTTGCCATGTTAAGTTGGCAAAAAAATATAATAAATAAAACAGATAGGAGTAGATACAGAGAAATGGTGTAGTAAATACAGTACAATTAATTCATCACTCAGTTTGAATACCGATGGGTAGAGGTTTATCATATTAAACCATGCTGACTCCTGTTTCTTATTTCCCACACATGCCATTACCACTCACTCAAATGGTTATGTCCCCAAAATAGGAGTTAACCACTCTGATTTTTTTCCTCTTTTGTAATAGGAATAATGATACCTATAATATTTATCTCATTAGGTTGTTGTGATAATAAAATTAGACAAAATATATTAGCTATTATTACGGGCAGCCAGTGGTACAGTGGATACAATGCTGGGCGGTGTCAAATTTGGCCTTAGACACTTACTAGCTCTGTGGCCCTGGGCAAGTAACTTAATTTCTGTTGGAGTTTTTCCTCAATTGTAAAATGGTATTAATAATAGCACCTACATTGTAGAGTTGTTTTGAGGATCAAATGAGACAAAATTTGTAAAAAGCACTTAGCCTAGTGCCTGGCACATAGTAGATACTATATAAATTGTTATTTTCTTGCCTTCCTCATTATCAATATTACTGTTATTATTTTGTCTGGACTAAGAATTCAGTGGTACAGGGAACAGTCTCATAAGGAACATCTCTCAATCAATGTAGAGAATCAACTATGTTGAAATTTAAAGTCTTAGGGAATGCATGAGGCTACTGAGAGTTTAAGTGACTTACCAGGGTCATAGCCACAGTATATATTAGAGATGGCATTTAAACTCAGGTCATCTTGACTTAGAGAACAGTTTTACATCAATTATTAATAATTGCCATCATCATCAATCATCATCACATTGTTGTTGTTTTAGTAATAGAAGCAGGAGTAGAAATAGTAGTAGTGTCAGTAGTAGTAATGAAAATACTATAATTATTACTAATACTATTCTGTACTAAATGCTAGCTATTACCACTAAAATAGTACAGTATTTTATCTCAGGACTATTTCTTTATGAATTCAAAGATAAGATGAGAATAATGAGACAACTATTAATAATAATCATTTATAATTAATTACTTGATAAATAAAAAAAATCACCTTACAAGATTTGGTGACTAATAGGACATTAGGAAGTTTGAAGATAGTAATTCCTGTTAAGCGATAAGGTCAGAAACCAGGTTGGGGTTGTGAAATAAATGAGTGGAATCTAATGTAGAGAGTTTTTTCTAGGAGTTTAAAGGAGAAAGAGCTGAGAAAAAGGATGGCAACATGAGAGGATTGTAGGGTCTAGTGAAGATTGGAGGAGTTTTTTTGTTTGTTTTATATTGCTTTTAATTTATGGGAAAGTGTGTTTGTAGTCTAAAGGAACACATATATAGGGATGGATGGAAGATCAGAATGAAAAGAATGATTTGTGGGGGCAATCTAATGAAGAAGATAGAAAGGAATGTGATCAAAGGTACACATAGAAGGGTTGACCTTGGCAAGAGGAAAGACTTTCATAAAAGTCTGGAGTAAAAATAGAAAAGTGGAATGGTTTCAAGGGAGTATGAGTGGTGGAAAAGAACTCATGACAAAAGGTCTCTATTTTTTTGAGTAATATTTGAAGGCAAGTCCTCAGTTTTAAGGATAGGAAGAGGGATGGTATGAGATTCAATAGGAAAGAAGAGAAATTTCTGAACCCCCACTTTGGGAAGTCAAAGAGATAATTGATTATGAAGCAGTAAAATAAATTACTTTGCTGCAGTAATAGCCCAAATGAGATTAAGTAACAAATTTGTAGTGGATCTAATTAGTTTGGTTGCAGAACATTCAACAGCTCCACTCAGCAGGACATGAATAAAAATAGTTGAAGAAGCCCTAGGAATAATAAAGGATTGTGGTTTGCCAAGAAGTAAACAGTGATAGGAGAAGAGAGCAAAGGATCTGAAAATAAGGGATAGTACAGTGTTGAACAATTTGACTCTCAAGATTGAGAAGGGAGGAAATTGAAGTAACGGCAGTAGGAATAGTCTAATAAAGTAGTTGATGAAGGGATTGGAGATAAGAGTGATGACAATGAACAGGTTTAGAAGTAAAGCATAGGCACAATGGGAATAATAGGAAGGTATGATCAGATAGTGGAATTTCAGAGTTCTTAATTATAGAAATAAAACAGTTCTGGATGGTGGTAAGATCAAAGGTTTCAGCATCCTTTTGTGTAGCTAGGTGGTGGAGTGGATAGAAAAATGGACTTAGAATCAGGAAGACTCATCTTCATGAGTTCAAATCTAGCCTCAGACATTTTACTACCTGTATGACTCTGGGCAAGTCAGTTTACCCTGTTTGCCTCAGTTTCCTCATTTACAAAATGAGTTGAAGAAGGAAATGGTAAACCACTCTAGTATTTTTGCCAAGAAAATACTAAATGGGGTCATGAAGAGTTGGATGAAACTGAAAAAAAAATGGTGAACTGACTTGTATAGTTGAGGTAGAATAGAGACGTAGGTCATGGAAGTTGAGTAGGTTGAGGAACTGATAGGTTAGGGTATTTAAGGAATCATTAGTATTTATACTGAAGTCCCCTAGTATAAGAAAAGGAGTTGTGGAATGGAATACTTTGAATCAGATACTGAACTCAGTATTAACTAACACTAATCCTATTTTCTGAATTGGTTTAATTGCCTCTGTAGTATTTTAAGGATAAACCTTTCCTTCATCCCTTCCAATTTATTGATAGAAGTGTTACTTCAGAATGACTCATGTTCTCCTCCTCTTCTGCCTCACTTTTTTTCAATATTTTAATACAGTCATTTCCTAAACCTCCCTCCCTTTGCCTCTTTCTTTTGGTGTATGTTAAACATATAAATCATTTTTATCTATTTATCTCTCTAATCCCCAAGCCCATTTACATCCTTTATTTGTCTATGAAAGTAACCATTGGGCATTTGTAAATTAGGTCAAAGATTTTGGTATTTTGATGTTCTCTTATGATTGTTTGCTATACCAAACAAAATTGCCTTACCAATATTTCTGTCATTCTGGTATCTCTTTGAATCTAACTCCAATCCCCCATTCATCACTTGAGAGATTTGTATATCATAATTCCGCTGGATTTTTACTAGCCTGAAGAAGCACTTAAAATATTGATTTTCTAGTCCTGTGTGACATATATGTGTAATTCCTTTCTTAAGTCTATCCTCCACCCATTGTGACCATCCCAGATTTTAACAATCTTTCTAGAGTGTTGCAGGACCTGAAAAACATTTATAATAACTCCCCTCTTGGGACTTATGATAATTTAATATCATAGCACCATTGTTGTGCTAATTCTCTATGAAATTTACTCCAGGCTTGCTCCCTGGGTTTTTTGCACTCTACGTCTTCTCCCTCATCTCCTTTCAAGGCATCACCAACATTGCAGCCCAGCAGGTCCCCTCAGGACAGTACCCCTTCCCCTCCATCCAGTAAGGATGGTTCCTATTGACTATGTAGCCAAAAAAGAAAAAGCTAAAAAGTTTCTACAGAAGTTTTATCAGGATGATGAGTTTGGCAAGAAACAACTTAAGTATGAGGTCCAAATAATAAATTTGGCTCACAGGGAGCAAAGGGCTCTGTATGTGAACCTGGTTCACAAGGTGGACCCTGAGCTGGTGGACTCAATTTCTGAAAAATAGCACTATACCTAGCTCTTTACTGATGCTGTACAGGAGCTGCTACCACAGTATAAAGAAAAGGAGGTAGTGAAGGAAGATGTCTTAGATGTATATATTTAATATTACCTAATGATGGAGCATTGGAGCCAGGACCTTGGAGCAATGATTAGTACCTAGAATCAATATCCCTCTGACCTCAAGTGTAGATTTCAACATTACTTCTAGAGCTCAAGCAGCAGCAAACCATGGATGCTTTGAGAAACATGGGTTGTTTCCCTAGGAAAGTTGGTGCTGCCCATAGAATTGTCACCTTTGTCTCTGAAGTCAAAACCAGGATGGTAGTTGCTACATACACCTGTGATTGGTGTGGGACTGAGACCTGCCAAGCAATCCAGTCTCCTACTTTCATGCCACTGATTATGTGCCCAGGGCAGGGGTGTCCAGTTGACTGCTCAAGATGATGGTTCTACTTACATGGTTCCAAAATTCATCAAGTTCTAGGAATTGAAAATGCAGGAATATAGTGAGTAGGCACAGGTACCTATTAGGAACATCCTTCATAGTATCACAGTGTTGGTAGGAGAGAACACATGGTTGGCCTAGCCTGCCAAGCATGGCAGAGATGGCAATGCTATCTCTGGCATTTTCTGCCGATGTTGAATACTGACTTTTGACAGGTCCTGCTGCCAGAAACTTGTTTGGAAGCACATCAGATTGTGAAGAGTGAAGATGATAAAACTGGTTTTGGGGAGATGAGCAAAAGCACTGAAACAAACTGCAGAAGAGGATTTCTACGAAAAGCTCACAGTTTCAATTGTCTCTGAAATATGTGGCCTTGAGGGGGTAAAGAAGGTATTGCTCCTTCTTTTTGCTGGTGGAGTGACCAGTTGTCCTAAGGTATGAAGATCTGAGGAAATATCTGTTTGATAGAGGATCTTTGTGTGGCTGAGTCTCAGCACCTCTCATACTGATATTCTGCTCCACTCTCCAAACTGATATACAATAAGCTGGAGGTCATTAGGTGTGGGACTAACTGTAGGAGTGCTTCAGGATACAATGATCAAGGAACTGACCTTAGAAAGAGATGCCCTGGTACTAGCTGATCAGGGTATGCACTCTATTAATGAGTTTGACAAGATGGCAGAGGTCGATTGCATAACAATCCATGAAGTGATGGAGCAGCAAACTGTTTCTATAGCCAAATTAGCTATCCTTATCAAAATTAATGTTTGATACTTTACCTTAGCTACTGCTCACCCAGCTTATGAATGATCTAGACCTCTTTGCAGCCTGAATCAGAACATAAAGCTTTTTGCTGATCTCCTGTCCCCATCTGATCTGCTCTGGGTCATTCACAACTACCCTGACAGAAACAGTGCAGTTTGGCCCAGCACATTATACATGTGCACCAACATGGTAGGTAGCCTCCCAGACAGTATGAGCCAGTGGAAGTGAAACTTACAATAAATCAATCAATAAACATTTATTAAGTGTCTACTATATGCCAGGCACTGTGCCACACATTGAGGATACAAAAAGAGGTAAAAGATAGTCTCTGCCCTCAAGGAACTTATAGTCTAAAGGGGGATACAACATGCAAACAAATATATACAAAACAAGCTATATACAAGATTAAAGGGGAATAATTAAGAGAGGGAAGGCTTCCTATAGAAGGTAGGGTTTTAGTTGGGACTTAAGTGAAGAAAGGGAGGTCAGCAGTCAGAGTGGAAGAGTGAAAGCATTCCAGGTAAGAGGTATTACATTGCCACGTGCTGGGAGGAATCACCTGCAGAGCCAAGTCTTTGGCTGACTATATCACAGATGTCTATGTGGACAAGAGATGTGAGGGTTGGGCCAGTAAAGATGCCACTACACCTCTGATAGGACCTTGTTAACTGCTATCTTTCCACTGCTTTGGCCCAACTGTATGGTAGACAGTATGGAAAAGGAAGATGTGAATAAGCCTCAAAACTAATAGAGATGTCTAAGGACTCAATGCTGGGGATAAAGGGCAAGAAACAAGGACCCAACTGCCAGCAGATGTGATCTTTGCCATAGAGTGGAAGCTCATTCCTATGGGTCCAGGTAGCCAACTCATCTGTTTTTCTGGGACTGAACAGTCCTATGTGTCTGGAGGCTTCACATCTGCCCAATTCCAGGCTGCCCTGAGGAACTCGATGTATTTCAGGTCAATGCTTCCTGAACATGGATCATATTTGTCTCATCTTGGGGAACACTGAACAGAGCCCCTATTCCTCTCATTTTCTGGGCCTAGTATTTGAGTGCAGAGAAGAATTCCTTTTTTTCTCTTCCTAGGCCAGAGGGGAGCTTAAACCTGCTACAAAGCAAATCGGTGTGTTCTCATTGCTAATAGTGTTCTGGAATTCTTGCTTGAAGGAAAATTAAAAAAAAAAACAACAACAACAAACAAAAACATTTACTCCAAATACTTTTTTAATGATTCAGATTTTTAAAGCTAGCCTTACCATATTCAACATTGATTTGCATATTAAATATCCCTTCCTGGGATGATCTTTACAGGAATTATTTGAAGATTTATTCCTAGTCCAATTTACATTCAAAGGCCTCAGCAATTTTTTAGAAATATTTGATAAATGATTGATAGATAAATGATAGATAGATGATAGCTATATAGATAATAGAAGGTATACAAATGATTGATAGAGGAAAGGTAGAGGATAAATGATCAACAGACAGACAGATAGATAAAGGATTTCTATTTAGAGATTGAAGAGGGGCTGGACCTTTGATTTCATCAATTAAACTCCCAGATGAGGAGATTCTCTCTGATACATATGTGTGACTCTATACAAGTAATTTGACCTCTCAGGGTCCTAAACAATTTTTTGAGACTGTAAGAAGTCATGGGACTTATACTGGTAGAGGTAGTTTCCCCATCTGAGAGTTTCCTATACCAACAGAATCTCAGGACTAGTCCCCATTCCTATGCCTATATTTTGGCATCAGGTTTATATGACCTATTACCTCTCAATATTCATCAAATCAATATTTCATCTTCTTTATTCTCTTTCAGTTCATTGAGTATAAGGGGATGATAACTCTGGAGTTTGAAGATACCTTGGAGGCCAACTAGTCCAACACCCTCTTATGTATGAAGACACTCAGGTCCAGAAAAGTTAAATGATATATCCAAGGTCACAAAGAGAATAATCATCGGAAGTGAGATTTGCATTCAGCTCCACTAACTCTACATTCAGTCTTTCCACTGGCCACCCATAATTCCCACTATGCCACTGTGTCATGGTGTCTTTCATACTCAAAATGATTTCCTTCTTTTAGACTATAAATATATTTTTTCTTGTTGAAAGCTTGTTTTGAGATTGTTTTTTCAATAACATAATTCATCAATAGTAATTTAAAACCCCCCATATGCTAATTTCCATTGATACTTTGATTGGTTGGTGATCAGTATGAGTACTCCCTCCAACAATGCAAACTGTAACTGTCTACCCCCTCCTATTGAGTATGCCACATACATAGACCTATCATAAATCTTCTACAAGTGGTCGCCCAGGTAATCTTGGCTTACTTCCTTTAAGTCTCTATGATTGAGTTTGAACTTTTGGTTGTCCCTCTCATGAAAGAACTGGTCCACTCCTTTTTCATGCATACATTTTTTTTCTAAAGAAATCCATGACTTCATTTATGCTATTCTTTGTTAGTAATATCATGAAGCCTATCCATACCAAACACATGCCTCTCCATTACCTTTTGAATACTCCTCAACTTATATTCTTCAGAAGCTGTGATATTCAATAACTCATAGTTACACACCTTTACAAGAACAATATTTCTATTTACAATTGGGGAAAGCTTCAGGTCATTAAAAGCACTGTTCATTTTCCCAAAGGTAGTACCATAAACTCTCTTACTCAAATTCATCAATTTTCCATGGCTGATGATAGTTAAACTGGATTGATTTGAATGATTATAAATTTTATTTAATCATCTTTATAGAATTCTGGGGTTTGATGCAATCAGTACAATGTCATCTACAAACAAGAGTATTTAATAAATCTCAGTAACTCTAGTTCTTCTGTTCCTTCTTTTGCCCTGCTCATTCTCTCCAACAGTAATTACCTTATAAAAGCATGGATCCCTTTTCTTATGCCTTGATATCAGTATTCAGAGGGCTGTTAAACAAAGTCTTTACATTTTCTAAAGTAATTTTATGTATTTTAAACATACACCTAGGAATCCAAAGAGAGCCTTTAGGGGTGGAGTCAAAATGGCGGAGTGAAAGCAGTGACTTGCTTGAACTCTCCCCAAAACCTCTGCAAATACTTGTAAAAAATGGCTCTAAATAATTCTAAAGCAGCAGAACCCACAAAAAGATAGAGTGAAACAAATTTCCAGCCCAAGACAGCCTGGATGATTGATTTGAAAGGTCTATTGTTCTGGTCGGGGGGAGAGGAATACAGCTAGGCGTGAGCACACTGGCAAAACAGGCCTCAGTAAACCTGGAGCAGGGCTCAGAGGGCTGAATCACAGGCAGCAGTGATGGATTCTGGACTTCTCAAACCACAAATGCCAAAGACAACTTAGAAGGTCAGTAGGAAAGGTCTGTGACTGCAGTGAGAGAGAGAAGCTTGGTCCCAGCCCCAGTTCCTGAGCTCAGCCCTGGGGTGGAGTCTGCTTCCAGAGCTTCCAGCCCACAGACTGAGGGGGAATCAAGTGACTGATCAGAGGGGATTGCAGGGATCTCTCTGCTGGTGCAGGATTCTCTTGCTTTACCTGTGTTTGGATCTGGATCAGAGTTCTGAGTGGCAGTCCTGGGGCAAGGAGGAGTGCTGGCGTGGTGGAGCTTGTAATGGTGGTGGAAAGGAAATCCTCTTCACAGTTCCAAGGCAGAATAGAGTGCCTGTGGTCACTCATAGACCAGAACACAGGCCAGAAAAGGAGTAAACACCTCACCACTTATCATACCACCTAGAAAGAACTAAAAACTTTACAGGTCCTTAGAAGTATCTCTGAAAACAGCTACACAAAACCCCCAAAGCTTGGGACAGTACATTCTCCACACTAGAAGCAGACCCCTACCTTAACAAAGAGTTTAAAACTCAAGTAATTGGCTGGGATCATGAATAAACAAAGGTGCAAAAAAGTCAGACCCATAGAATCTTTCTTTGGTTAAGAAGATCAAAACATATAACCAGAAGACAACAAAGTCAAAGCTCCTGCATCCAATGCCTCCAAGAAAAATATGACTCAGTCCCAGGCCATGGATGAGCTCAAAAAGGATTTTGAAAAACAAGTAAGAAAAGTAGAGGAAAAACTGGGAAGAGAAATGAGAGGGATGCAAGAAAATCATGAAAAACAAGTCAACAGCTTGCTAAAAGAGACCCCCAAAAATACTGAAGAAAATAATACCTTAAAAAATAGCCTAACCCGAATGGCAAAAGAGGTCCAAAAAGCCAATGAGGAGAAGAATGCCTTAAAAAGCAGAATTGGCCAATTGGAAAAGGAAATCCAAAAGCTCACTGAAGAAAATATTTCCTTAAAAATTAGAATGGAGCAACTGGAAGCTAGTGACTTTATGAGAAATGAAGACACTGTAAAACAAATCCAAAAGAATGAAAAAATAGAAGAGAATGTGAAATATCTCATTGGAAAAACAACTGACCTGGAAAATAGATCCAGGAGAGAAAATTTTAAAATTATTGGACTATCTAAAAGTCATGATCAAAAAAAGAGCCTAGACATCATCTTTCAAGAAATTATCCAGGAAAACTGTCCTGATATTTTAGAACCAGAGGACAGAATAGAAATTGAAAAAATCCACTGATCACTGCCTGAAGGAGATCCCCAAAGGAAAACCCCTAGGAACTTTGTAGTCAAATTCCAGAGCTCCCAGGTCAAGGAGGAAATATTGCAAGCAGCCAGAAAGAAACAATTCAAGTATTGTGGAAACACAATCAGGATAGCACAAGATTTAGCAGCTTTTACATTAAGGGACCAGAGGGCATGGAATATAATATTCTGGAGGGCAAAGGAGATAGGATGACAACCAAGAATCACCTACCCAGCAAAGCTGAGTGTAATCCTGCAGGGGAAAAAATGGTCATTCAGTGAAATAGGGGACTTTCAAGCATTCTTGATGAAAAGACCAGAGCTGAATATAAAATTTGACTTTCAAATACAAGACTCAAGTGAAACATGAAGAGGTAAACAGGAAAGAGAAATCATAAGAGACTTATTAAGGTTGAACTGTTTACATTCTGCATGTCAGTATTAAGGTAGCGGGAGGGAAAATTATATGTATGAATGTATAGATAGATAGATAGATAGAGGGCACAGGGTGAGTTGAAGAAGAAGGGGTGACACTTGGAAAATAAAATTAAAGGTGAGAGAGGATTATATTGGGAGAAGGAGAAAGGGAGAGGTAGAATGGGGTAAATTATCTCACATGAAGCAGACAACAAAAGGTTTTTACAGTGGAGAGGAAATGGGGGAAGGTGAGAGGGAATGAGTAAATCTTATTCTCATAGGATTTGACTTAAGGAGGGAATAACACACAATTGGGTATGGGAATCTATCTTACCCTACAGGAAAATAAGGGGGGGGACGGGACAAGACAGTAAGGTCATGATAGAGAGGAGGGCAGATTGAAAATAAGGTATAGTATTTATTGCATAATTTTCAAAAAAAGTAAACAGTATGAGATGAAATGTATAGTTTTATTTTGAATCTTCTTTTTATGTTGTGCTATGTACATGGAAATGTTCTTTTTTGTCTTTTTGTATTTAAGTTCAAAATGAATAATATTTTTTAAAAAATCCCCTCAATAAAAAATAGAATAGAGCAAATGGAAGCTAATAATTTTATGAGAAATCAAGACATTGTAAAAGAAAGGGATAATCAGAAGCAAACACTTCTGAGGAGGGACAGGGTCAAAAGGGAGAATAGAATAAATGTGGGGCAGGATAGGATGAAGGAAAATATACTTAGTTTTTCACAACATGACTACTATGTAAGTGTTTTGCATGAAAAAAAAAAAGATGTGAAAAAAAAAGACTCTATAGTCCAAGCAAAGAGACTTCTTGGTCAAACATACCAGTCTATTGTCCATCTTCATGCCTTTATTAAGGCTGTTTCCCATGACTGGAATACATTCCTTTGGTCCCACTTGAAAAATTCCTTCTTTTCTTTAAAATTCAACTGAAGTTCCAGCAGGTAAATAAAGTCTTTACTGATCCATTACAGCTACTAATGCCCTTCTACTTACTTTGTATCTAATTTATATAAGGGTAGGAGTGTCAAATCACAACATTCCATTTAACCCTGATACATTTATTATGTGGGAGCACATTTCAATTGTTCACCAGATGAATACTTCCCTAGGTATGACATGAAATACACTTGAATTGACTGAGAGATTTCTTCATACTTTGCAATCTATATAAAAGACAATTAACTTAGTTGAAATCTGGGATTCCAGCAAAGATCAAGCTAAGAGAGTATTACAGCCAAATGGTTAAAAAAGGAATTGTTTGGGGGTAGAGGAAAAATCCTCTGTCTCCTTTGTGAATCTTAGTGGCAGCTGAGAGAGAGAGAGAGAGAGAGAGGGAAGGAAGGAAGGATATGTGTTACATTATATATGCTGTAAGAAATGATGAGCTTGATGAGGTTGATTTTAGAAAAAAAAAATGGAAAGACTTGCATGAAGTAATGAAGAGTGAAATAAGCAGACCCAAGAGAATGTTGTACATGGTAACAGCAATACTGTTCTAAGAATAACTTTGCATGACTAAGTCATTTTTGAGTATTATAAAAACTCAAATCAACTGCAAAATTCCTGTGAACAAAGATGCGATTCACATCCAGAGAAAGAGCTGATAAATGGAAGTATACATAGTATGGTTATACACACATACATTTTTATGTCTTTTGGTAGCCTTCTCTAGGACAGAGTGGAGAGGGAGGGAGAAAACAGCAGAGAACAAAAGAAAACTTAGAAGGAAGCATAGAAAAGCAGGGGTAGCTTGAAAATAAGGTATAGTATTTATTACATAGTTTTCAAAAAAAAGTAAACAACATGAGATGAAATTTATAGTTTGATTTTGAATCTTCTTTTTATGTTGTGCTATGTACATGGAAATGTTCTTTTTTTGTCTTTTTGTATTTAAGTTCAAAATGAATAATATTTTAAAGAATCCCCTCAATAAAAAATAGAATAGAGCAAATGGAAGCTAATAATTTTATGAGAAATCAAGACATTGTAAAACAAAACCAAAAAAATGAAAAAAAAAATAGAAGACAATGTGAAATATCTCATTGGAAGAACAACTGACCTGGAAAATAGATTCAGGAGAGAGAATTTAAAAATTATTGGACTATCTGAAAGTCATGATCAAAAAAAGAACCTAGACATCATCTTTCAAGAAATTATCCAGGAAAACTGTCCTGATATTTTAGAACCAGAGGGCAAAATAGAAACTGAAACACTCCACCAATCACCTCTTGAAAAAGATACCCAAAGGAAAACTCCTAGGAATATTGTAGCCAAATTCCAGAGTTCCTAGGTCAAGGAGAAAATATTGCAAGCATCCAGAAATAAACAATTCAAGTATTGTGGAAACACAATCAGGATAGCACAAGATTTAGCAGCTTCTACATTAAGGGACCAGAGGGCCTAGAATATAATATTCTGGAGGGCAAAGGAGATGGGATTACAACCAAGAATCACCTACCCAGCAAAAATGACTATAATCCTCCAGGGGAAAAAATGGTCATTTGGCAAAATAGAGGGCTTTCAAGCATTCTTGATGAAAAGACCAGAGTTGAATATAAAATTTGACTTTCAAATACAAGACTCAAGTGAAACATGAAGAGGAAAACAGGAAAGAGAAGTCATAGCAGACTTATTAAGGTTGAACTGTTTACATTCCTGCATGGAAAGATAATATATATAACTCATGAGACCTTTGTCAGTATTAGGGTAGTTGGAAGGAAAAAAATTATATGTATGTAGATAGATGGATAGCTAGACAGATTGATAGATAGATAGATAGAGGGAACAGGGTGAGTTGAAGATGAAGGGGTGATATCTGGAGAACAAAATAAAGGGGTGAGAGAGGATTATACTGGAAAAAGGAGAAAGGGAAAGGTAGGATGGGGTAAATTATCTCACATAAAATAGGCAAGAAAAGGCTTTTAGAGTGGAGAGGAAATGGGGGAAGGTGACAGGGAATGAATGAATCTTATTCTCATAGGATTTGGCTTAAGGAGTCAAATACACACTCAATTGGGTATGGAAATCTATCTTACCTTACAGGAAAATGGGGGGAGGAAGAGGATGAGAGAGCAGGGAGATGATAGAGGGGAGAGCAGATTGGAGGAAGGGGTAATCAAAAGCAAACACTTCTGAGGAGGGACAGGGTAAAAAGAGAGAATAGAATAAATGGGGGCCGGATAGGATGAAGGGAAATATACTTAGTTTTTCACAGCACGACTACTAAGGAAGTGTTTTGCATAACTACACATATATAACCTGTATCAAGTTGCTTGCCTTTTCAATGAGGGTGGGTGGGGAGGGAGGAAAGGAGAAAATTTGGAACCCAAAGTTTTAAAAACACATGTTAAAAAAATTGTTTTCACATGCAACTGAGAAATAAGAAATGCAGGAAATGGGGTATAGAAATCTATCCTACCTTAGAGGAAAATAGAAGGGGGAGGGCATAAGAGAAGGGGGGGAAAGATAGAAGGGAGAGCAGATTAGGAGAAGGGGTACTCAGAATGCATGCCATCTTGGGGGTGGGGGGAGGTGTGAGATGGGGAGAAAATTTGGAACTCAAAATCTTGTGGAGATGAATGTTGAAAACTAAAAAGAAATAAATTTTTAAAAAGAAAGAGAGCCCTTGAAATATTTTGCTCTGCTGAAGTATGTACACATATATACATGTAGATGAGTGTAAACATACATACATATATATTGATATAATCAATAAACAATAAACATAGGACAAACTTGTATTCGCTAAATGTTTAAGTAGTCAATTTTGTTACTATAAAGAAAATGATCTGCTGATATAGAACATCATTTACGAAAGCCCTCTTGTTTCCTATTTCATGGTGTAGTCCTCAGATGTCCACTCTATGGGTGCCAAATATTCTCATAAATACTTTATTAATATAATAAAGTAATCATATAGATTGGTAGTTATTGACATCTTCTCCTTTGCCTTTCTTTGTTTTACAATAAGGGAATAAGTCTGTGCTCTCTCTGTTTTTCCCACATGTCCTCTTTCTTATATCGTGAGAATGGATCTCTCAACACTATGAAAATCATGGTGCCTCTTGTATGGACCTCAACTTGTTCTCCTATTTTTGTTGTTCTTCCTATTTTTATCTTCATTCATTCAATAAGCATTTATTAAGTTCCTATAATTTTCTAGAAATCATGTTCGGTGTTTGAGGTACAAGACAAAAAATAGTCTTTTAACTCAAAAAGTTCATATATTTTATAAGCAAATAAAAGAAAATATAAAATATGTTAAAAGTAAATTCAAAATAATAGAGGAGGGACAGACAATAACACAGGGGACATAAGGATTGGTATTGTGTAAGATCTGGCATCTGAACTGAGCCTTAAAGGAAGCTAGGAAATGTATAGGCAAAGGTGAGGATGAAGTGAATTTGAAGCGTGAGATGGGGAGTAGGAGGAGAAGATGCCTATACAAAAGCAGAAAGTTGGGGAAGGGAATGCTACGCATCAGTAACAAGTAAACTAGATATAAAAGATATAAAACTGCATATAAAAGAAATACCCAATAACCTATAACAATGTTAGAGACAAATTATGAAGGTTTATAAATGTCAGAAACAGGAGTTTGAATTTTCTTTAGTGGCTTCTCTCTATCTTCATGAAAGATGTGATGCAATGTTCAATATGGTGCTTCTACGTTCACTGACAGAGAACAGAGTTCATTTTTAGAAGTCATTACATAACTTTTTCTCATTTTTCATCTATTTTTTATTCTTCTCATTTTATCCATAAATCTCTCAAGGTCATATAGCTTAGTTGAGTCATTGGCCAAGTTTTCTGAAAACTTACTATGCCATCCACTGTCGTTATTTTATAAAATAATACAGTTCATAAAATCTACCTATGTTTATCTAAAGTTGTTACAGTCAAAATAACAGTCTGAACTAGCCACATAGTTAGGAGCATTTATCTTGCCATTTGGCTAAGTGGTCAAGAGTTTGCTGAATGAGATGATTTCCAGACTCTTTGGTGCCCTCACTGTGATCTTAAGTTACGTTAGTTAAACAAACTTAATAAATGGTGATGATCTGTGTCAATGTTTGTTTTCATGCATTTTTCATTTTTTGGCTTGAACAACTGAAAATAAATTGACTCATAGTTGTCTGAATTGCATGCCATATCTTTATTTTTATTTTTACTTCTTCTGCTAATTTTGTATTAATCGTTGTTCTAAACTGTGAAATGTGTCCATAAATACAGAACTGATTCAATATCTAAAACTAGTAGCTAAGCATTTGCTGTCCATTAGATTTTCATTTTTTGATATATTATTCAACGATGACTATGTCCAAGGCCTCTCAATATTCTTTTTGATTAAAAGTGCCATTATATATCTAAATAGCTTCTATTTAGTCTATCATCCTTTGGGCTCTTTCTTTTCCTATGTCTATACTCTACTATTAGTATATTTTTGCAATCCGTTGCCCACCTTGCATTGAAGTCACTGAGCAGAAAGAAAATGTTAGTTTACATTTAGAGGATCTTTTGCTGTTTTTTCCTAGATTTTTCTACACCCCCTTTTCCTCGACAACAAATATTGGTGCATCATCTGACTGCAATCATCTTTATGTTGGTCTTTTTTACAAATGCTTATCATGGGGAATATAATTCAAGATTATCATGTGTTGTATGATATTGTGCTTTTTTATTGCATTTGATGTTTGAAGAAACCAACTTTGACTACTCATTTATTTGTCTCTTCCAGGATCAATCATGAGACCTCCTTCTATTTAGTTACAACTTTCTACTATCTTCTACTTTCATTTATAGGAAGTATACAAAAATTGGTAAGATTCAGTTCCTTGGAAAGTATGTCCACTTGTTAACCACTAGACCAGGTCTCACATTTAGAACACAATGATTAAGTTAATATGTAAAGTCTAAAATCTTTAATTCTCAATGCTCTCCATCCCTTTTTCCATTACGTTATTATCATGACTGTAAGAATAGAATGGGACCAAACAATACCAAGTACCATTTTTGCTTTTTTCATGGGTTGCCATGGTCAAATATTTCATCACCATGTGGCAGTACATTTAATGAGCCTTTCTTCCCTTACCAGGTCTAGACTTTGAAAATTAAACATAACCTGTTGTCAGGGCCCTACTTGAAACCTTCCTTTGTGGTAGAACCTGTCAGAGTTTGGGCTCCATTGTCATAGCTTTATAGATTCAAGGGTTAAATTTATGCCACAACAAGATATCAACATTTGACCTTGTGGAGGATGGACTAACATAGGAGTAGGAAAATAATGTCCAATAATTTTTCTTGATAATTTAACTCTTCCTTATTCAATGTTCTATATCTGCAAAAAAAAATTAAGTTTCAGTCCATTTTGTTTAATATAACTTTATTTAGATGGAAAGACCTAAACCAAAGGATATATTTTGTATACCCTTAGAATATATGGACTTTTTAAAAAACTTCAATCCTTAGAAAATCCTATTCCTAATATGAATTTTGTTAGTTAAAGGATCAAAGGTTTCAAATTGGAAAAAAACTTAAAGATTCCCTGGTAAAATTATCATCATTTTGGGGTCCAGGGAGAATCAACATACTACTCAAAGTTGGACAGGCAGTAAATAGCAGAGCAAATATTTGCTTCTATATATTTTTTTCTGATTACAAATCTGGTGACATTTCTAAAAAGTCATGCTTATACATCCCTTACTTACACAGTATGTGAATTTACCACTGGATAAGCAGAAAACTTTGAGTGTTGGGGTGTTCTACTAGCCATCATTAAAGCTCGCTGAATCTATACAAAAGAATGCAAATACATTGTCAAGGTTTACTTCCAATACAAGCCCACTTTTAGCCATGGAATGTTTTATACTAACTTTTAAGAGAACACATGAAAAAGACATAAGCCTGTTTTGATTAGTCAATTTTGTGAATAAAGAAATGGTCTGCAGATAGAGAACATCATTTATGAAAGCCCCCATTTCCTTTTTCATGGTGTAGCCCTCAGATGTCCACTATATAGGTGTCAAATAGTCTCATAAATATTTTATTAATATGATATAGTAATCATACAGCTTGGTAGTTACTGATATCTCCTCCTTTGCCTTTCTTTGTTTTACAATAAGGAAATAAGACTGTGCTGTCATTGTTTTTCCCACATGCCCTCTTTCAAGTATCTTGAGAATTGATCTCTCAACACTATGAAAATCATGATACCTCCTGTACGGACCTCAACTTGTCCTCCAGTTGTTCTTCCTATTTTTATTTTCATTCATTAAGCTCCTGTTGAAATCAGCACAAAGCAATGCCTTTCCCTTCTTTTCAACCTTCCTGTTATTCCTCTGTTTTCATGATACCCCAGCACTTTGAACCCATGGAAGTGGAAGTCAGAGGCTATTAATATTAGAGATATTCTTCCTGTTGTTCCCATTAGCCAAAACAAATGAGGAGTGGAGAACAGAGAACCTCTTGTCTGGATAGAGAGACCTTTAATTAGAGAATTGGGTTGTTTTCATTCCCTGTAGCTATGGAATAATTAGGACAACACTGCACAATACATTGACAACAATATCATGTATGGCTATATGTAGATGTAAAATCTGAAAGTGATACAGTAACGTATGTTTCTGGAAAGGAATGTTGCTCACAGAGGAACGAACATTGACACTGGATTTTTTCAAATAAAATTTCATTTATAACATTGGCTAATTCTTACCAACCTTTCCTGTGCACTTGATCAATCATAAAAGAATTCATCCTTTATGATCCTGAATAAGATAATTTTATATTCTAAAAAAATCAGCTCATAAAATACCAACCTTCTATACTTTGGTGGGGGGCAGCTAGGTGGCACAGTCGATAGAGTGCCAGACCTGGTGTCAGAAAGACTCATCTTTCTGAGTTCAAATCTGGCCTCAGACACTTACCAGCTGTGTGACTGTGAGCAAGTCACTTAACCCTGTTTCCCTCTGTGTTCTCATCTGCAAAATAAGCCGGGGAAGGAAATAATAAATTACCCCAGGATCTTTGCAAACAAAACCCCAAATGGGGTCATACAATGCTGGACATGACTGAACAACAGTAATATAGCAGTTAATATTTTCACAGCATTTTAAGATTGTATCATCACAACCTCCTGTGGTTGGTAACACCTGTATTATATCTTCTTTCATAGATAGGAAAATGGAGCTTGAAAGTCAAACAGATAGAAATGTCAGAGACAATTTAAGTATAGCTCTCTCCTAACTCTAGTCACAGCATTTATTTTGCTACGTTACATCATATTTCAAAGCAGAAAAGAAATATCAAATGGCAAATGAACCATTTATAACTTATCAGTGGCTAGAATACAGGAAGACTTGGATTCAAAATCTGTCTCAAGTCAATTACTAGCTGTGTGAGCATGGGAAACTCACTTAACCTATATGGCTCTCCATTTCCTCATTTGGAAAGTTTATAGATTGCTTATAAAAAAGGAACTCTGTGAAGTCTTGAGTATGAAGTAATAATTACAATAAAAGGCAATAAACAGACTATTTTCCAGTGTTACCAAATAAAGTAACTACCAATGGTACATATATATGTGTATATGTATGTATATATATGTATATGTATGTGTGTGTAATATATACACATGCATATATATACATACATACATACATACACATGCACACACACATTCACATACAGATATACCTATATATTTTTTAATTCATGGCTTTTTGGTCTGTTGACTTTAAAAGTTGACAGTCTTTGTAAAAATGGCTACTTAGCATTTTACAATCTCTGATCTATCAACCATGCTGGCAGTATCTACAGTTCAGGAATTGGCTGGACTCGATAATCCTATCCCCAGACTTCCATTGGAGTTTCCATACTAACAAATCATGTGAAGGTGTTACAGAAAGCATATATGCCCATATGTTGTATCCTCTCTATGCCAAATCTCTCTCATCTACCTACCTCATTTCATGGAGTCCAGTTTGGGAAAATATCTCTGAGAAGTTACCAGTATTAGAATAAAAAAAATGTTAATAACCACTAGTCTCAGGTTTACAAAGTTAGAGAGACAATCAGAGTAGAAGGGCTGTAATACTCTTCAATCACATTTTTTATAATCCTTAGACTAATCATTTTTCTTCTCAGTCTTGTGGGGGAAATGGTAATAGTTTTATAGAAAAGAATAAGAAGTTTGCTTAAATGAGCAATTTAATGTACGAGAAAATCTTTATTTGCTCTCTATCATACATTGAAATCTACTGATAGGCCAAGCCTATGTTCAATAAGAAAATTGACAGTAAATCAATAAGCAGGATTTAAGTAATTACAATTACTATATGTCAGGCATTCCTGATCGTTGAAGATACATTGAAAAAAAGTGAAGTAGTCCACACCCTCAAGAAGCTTAGGATTTAATCAGGAAGACAATATGCATATATACAAGTAGATATGAAATGCATACATAATATATAGGTGATGGGAGGGGAGAAGGGAGTCATTAGAAGTTTTATGGGATCAAAAAATATTTTATGTGGAAAGTGGCTCCAGTGATAAGTCTTGAAGGAAACTAGGGATTCTCAGCAGCTAAAGTGAGGAGAGAAAACTCTCTAAGTATGGGGAACAGCCAGTGCACAGAAACAGGAAATGGAGTGCCAGGTATGAGAAATAGTGAGAATGTCAATTTATTTTTGTTTGTTATTTGTTTGTTTTAATTTTTTTATTAATTTCTTTTGATTTATCAACAATCACTTTCATAAGCTTTGGAGTTTTACATTTTTTTTTCTCTCTCCCTCTCCCCTCCTTTTCCAAGATGGCCCACAATCTGATACAGGCTATACATATGCATTACTATTAAACGTATTTTCACATTAGTGATGTTGTAAGGAAGAGTTAGAACCAATAGGAGGAACTACCAGAAAGAAGAAACAAAACACAACAGAAGAAAAAAATAGCAAATAGTATGCTTTGATCTGCATTCATACTCCATAGCTCTTTCTTTGGATGTGAATAGCATTTTCCATCATGAGGCTTTTGGAATTGCCTTAGATCTTTGCATTGCTGAGAAGGGAAGTCTATCAATGTTAGTCATTGCACAACTTGGCTATTACTGTGCACAATGTTTTCCTAGTTCTGCTCACTTCACTCAGTATCAGTCCATACAGTTCTTTCCAATGTTTTCTGAAGTTCGCCTGCTCATCATTTCTTATAGCACATTAGTATTCCATTATATTCATTACCACAACTTGTTCAGCCATTCCCCAATTGATGGGTATCCTCTCAATTTCCAATTCTTTACTACCACAAAAAGAACTGCTATAAACAGTTTTTGTACATGTGGGTCATTTTCCCATTTTTATGATCTCTTTGGGATACAGCCCTAGAAGTGCTATTGCTGGGTCAAAGGGTATGCACATTTTTATAGCCCTTTGGGCACAGTTTCAAATTGCTCTCCAAAATGGTTGGATCATTTCACAATTCCACTAACAATGCATTAGTGTTCCAATTTTCCCACATCTTTCTGTTAGCTTGCTGGGATGTCTCCCATTCTGTACCATTCCCCACCCCTTGGGGCAAGAGGGGCCTTTCCCATTAATCCCTCAAGCTTCCTGGGCTACCAGGGTTTTTTCCTGGGACGATATTTTCTGGACTTTCCGAGGTTAATGAGGGAGGGTGAGAGCGACTTACTTCTTACTCTGCCATCTTGGCTCCCAGAAGCAGAACTCCAAGAATGTCAATTGGGATGGACTGTAGTATGTATGAAGGCTAATAATGTACAGTAAGTCTCAAAAAGTAGGTTAGGGTTACATGGTAAAGTGATTTAAATATATATGGAGAGAGAGAGAGAGAGAGAGAGAGAGAGAGAGAGAGAGAGAGAGAGAGAGAGAGAGAGTTTGTATTTGATCCCAGATGAAATAATGAGCCATTATTGAGTAGAGCAGTAACATCATTTGATTTACACTTTTGTCAGCTCTATGAACAATAGATTATAGTAGGGGAAGATATAACATGAAGAGACCAATCATAAAGCCGTTGTAATAAATCTGGACTAGAGGTGATGAGGGCTTAAACTGGGGTAGTAGTAGTCTGAGTAGAGGGAGGAAGGTGGGTGTGAGATGTAATGCTAGCAGAAAGAGAAAGATTTGATAGCTGAGAGTGATATGGTGAACATGGCTTAAAAATGAATATCTTTGGCAGCGTTAGAATCCAATTCACTGTTTTCTAGATATTATTTTTAAAATACCATTAAGAAAATTATTTAAAAAAGCACAAATATTGTACTTGCCATATGGCATCACATTTTTTGCTAGTTGATAGATATTCCCACTGGAAGGCAACATGGTCGAGGACTTTCCTGGCATGCAGTCTGTTCTAGGTTCAATTTTTACCTCTGATGCAAACTAACTTAGAAACCCTGAGCAAGTCATTTAACCTCATAATACCCAAGACAACTCTTTAAGATTCTACACTGAAGAATGATTACAAAGCTATATCCATAGAGGAAATTTCCTCACTGGGAGCTCCTCACATTAAAGAAATCATAAACTTGGGTAGATAGATAAATTAATAGTTAGACAGGTAGATAGATGAATGAATGAATGAATGAGTGAATGAAATTAATGAATGAATGGATTCATAAATTAATAGACCTAATCATAATATTTCCACCTTTATTGTAAGTGATAACTCAGGATTTGATAGCTGTAAGTATTATGCACAAGTTTTACTAGAAATTTCTCTTCACAAAGCATTAATTTGTCAAACTGACTCCCACAAATTTCCCTACTCATATTTCTCTGTTTCTATAGCTATAATCATGTTTCTGGGAGGAAAAGGAGAATCAAGCATTGCTTAAGCATATATTTGAGCCATCAATATTTTACATTAAGATATATCCCTAAAGAATTAAAGTAGAGAATAGAGAGGTAGTGTGAGATAATGAAATGAGGGTTATTCTATAAAGCTAGAGACCCAGGTTTCTAGTCCTGCCTCTATGACTGATTAGTTTCTATGACCTTGGGTCACTTAACCCTTCCACTTCCTCATCTGTATAATGATATTACTGGACTACATGATCTCTGGATTACCTTCTAGTTCTGAAACTCTCTGTCCCTTTATTAATCCTATTCTTACCCTATGATGAGGGCATTGGATCCATGAAAAGACAACAGAAAATCATAATAGCAAATTCATGCAGAGCTTGAGTATGTATTTGCATGTGTTATATATACATATATAGATATATATGTATGTATGTGTGTATACAAATATATACATATGTGTGCATATATATGTGTATATATGTGTGTATACATACATACACACATATATGTATATATGTGTATATATGTGTGTGTGTGTATGTGTGTGTGTGTGTGTGTGTGTGTGTGTGTATATATATATATATATATATATATATATACATATATATATAATGCTGAACTTTGATATAGGGCAGCTAGATGTCACAATGAAGAGAGTCCCAGGCCTGCAGTCAGGAAGACTCATCTACCTGAGTTCAAATCTGGCCTCAGATACTTATTAGCTGTATGATCCTGGGCAAGTCACTTAACCCTATTTGTTCCAGTTTCCTCCTCTGCAAAATGAGCTGGAGAAGGAAATGGCAAACCACTCCAGTATGTTTACAAGAAAACCCCAAATGTGGTCATCAAGAGTTGGACATGACTAAAAAACTTTGATGTAAAATTTTTTTTGTGTCATACACATATTTGTGCTTATAAGTGTGAGTCTATGTGCACACACGCACACACGTATTATATATATATATATATACACATATATATATAAAATCACATTTAAGAAAGCCACAATGTATGTATTTAAATCAAAGAACAAACTGTAAGAATGTCATAGTAGTAAAAAATAAAAATAAAAAACATTGTTGTTGTTGTTGTTTTTTAAATGAGATTTGATCTCTAGTCCTTACTCTGCCATTCACGAGCTTTGTGACATCATACAAGTCTTTTCAACTTTCTTGAAACTTAATTGATTCATTGCCTCACATCTGTAAATAGAGTTAATAATCCCTGCCCTTCTCACATCTGTGAGAATTAGTTGTGGTAACTGACATAAAGGTCTTTATGAATCATGAAGTGGTATATGAAATATATTATCTTCTCAACATATATGCTATGTGGGCATAGACAGACAAAAAGAAACAGTGAGACAGAGTGTGACTTAAAAGTCAAATTTATTATAAACGGTATACTGCAATGCGAATCAAGAGCTGAGCCAGAAGAAAAGAATGAGATTTCTGCCTCTAAGATATCTTTTCCTACTCATTAGACCATATTCCAATGTATCATATATGATTTACATCTTTCTGAATTAATTAAAAGTAGCAGGTGGTTAATCAGAAATATTTGGGGATAAAGTAATAAAGTCCCACCATAAATGTTTTTGTGGGCTGCCCTCACAGTCCACTTCCAAGAAGAAAATGGAAAAACCCTGAAATATGTTACTATTTATAAAATATAACTTCTAGCAGAAATGTTTCCTACAGATGAATGTTTTTGAATATGAAGTATTTGATTGCCCCTGAATGTATCATACTATCATATGTGTATAGAGACCAAGAAGTTTAAGAGGTCAGGACCTGAAGGAAGAGCACAAGATGACTTGAAGGTGTTTTTAGTCATGTAGCTAATTACTATGACTTCTATACAAGTCTGATCACAGAAACAAGAAATGAATACTTTGTAGACTTTGACTATAGTGCCACGAAATTAAAAGTCTTATATTCAGGGCTTTCCTTGAAAGATTTCCTCTTATGGCCACAGTTTTATAGTGCAAGTTATACATAAAAATATAT
This sequence comes from Vombatus ursinus, assembly GCF_900497805.2. NCBI lineage: Eukaryota > Metazoa > Chordata > Mammalia > Diprotodontia > Vombatidae > Vombatus > Vombatus ursinus. Next base: position 6,713,107 of record NW_020954548.1, read on the forward strand.
CTCTTTCAAGTGAACTGTGGTCCTAATCTTTTTTGCTAACTAGAAACTCACTAATGCAGAGCATGCTTAACCTTCATCCTCACTGTGAGTCTTAAGATTAGCACTGAAACCAGGCAAAGACAGAAAAAGAAGTACAAATCAGCATAGTAGTTTCTGTCCATTTTTGTCTTCCAGTATTCATTTTGTTTACTATGGCAAATCAATTTAAAATTTCTATTAATCCTAATTATTTTACATTAATATGTGTCTTTAAAAGTTATGTTTGGGCAAATTTGTTTTAGTGACTTCTGCTTAGTCCCTTTAAGGAATAGATGAATTACTGATGACCACAAAGGCAATTTGCAATGTGAATATGCATAGTTGAGATTGTGACCTAGGATGAATGTGACCCCTGTGGGGGTCATTCTACGGAACATGTGCCCCAACTCCCCTAGAATCTCATGGAAATTCTAGAGAAACGTGTGACTTAACTCTAAAAAGATTTGGCACTTTGGAATGATGGAGCAAACACCTCAATGTCATTGAGCAGGAAGAATTGTTGACTCGGCAGACCTTTAAAATGGAATGGCCTCACTGTCAGGCTCTCTTCTCCCATCTACTAAGTATCACAGGAGTCATGTTCTTTTGCCAAAAAGGAGTTTGACTTGAAATCTCAGGGTGTCACATGTGTCTTTGGAGTACCTAGTTGAAGTAAACTCCATAGGATGGCCTCATAGGCCCATTCCCACACACATCACTGCTATATAGGCAATTATAGAATTTCAACTTCAAAGGTAAAAAATTGAGAGAGAAATTATTCCCTTGTAAAGAAAAGTTAGAAATGAAATTTTATGCTTTTATGAGTATATGTATCCACTACATAACTTTTATTAATTTGTTTATTTGCTTGTTTGTTTATTAGCATTCTGTCTTTGGACAAATTTGTATAACTCTGTATCTCTGCATGGATGGAGACCAGGAAAAACCTAAGTGCAGGCACCAGTGAAGATATGTATCCTCCCCTTTCTCCCTAGGAATGTCTTTCTTGTGCTAGAAAACAATTGGAGACATAGGTGAACAAGAGTTGTTATATATTATTAAACTATTACACAAGTGCACATAATTAAATTATTACAGAGTACATAATACAATGTAAGGCCAGTCTGATCTTCTTCTCATCCTTGACCTCTGCATTTATGTGTTCCTATATGTGTGTGTATTTATATATGTGCATGCTCATCTGGAAAATATTGCTTAATTATGAAACAAAAGATCTCTTTTAACTGCTTCATTGCTGTGAATTATACCAAGCCCTTGGGCAAAATTCTCTTAAGTATCATTTAGTTTACCAAATGTTCTAGGTCTCTTGGAAATCATAACATAGCAGACTGATGTGATATTATGGAGCTATGTGAGACTACTGGGAAAAAAGTTCGGATGCTATACTGAAATCAAAATGCTGTTCTGACAGTGAAACAGTTAAATCAACAGGCGGGAAGAAAATCATTCTTCACGCACTTTGATAGCACATCCTGTTCATAATTTCATGTTCTGCAAATCCTTTGATTGGGCAGGAAGTTTAGGCTTTTTAATATTTTAATAGGCCTTTGTTGTCCACTGGTGTGTTTTGGTACATAGAAGATTCATTCTTTCATACACGACCAGACAGTCCATTGAAGAGCCATATCCGTTTATATGGGGGATACACTCATGGAAGGAAGAAGAAAGAAAGAGCATAGGGGTTGGTGCTGCCCATAAAAGAGCTATTTGTCTATTTTCAGTGCAGTGTCTTCTTCTTCAAACGCACACAATCTCCATCCTTTATCTTTTCACATCACATGGCTTTCCTATTTAACAGTATCTGTGTCTTGGTCCTCACTGAGTGAGTCTCTTACTTCTGCAGGAAGAATTCCTGAATACACAACAGATACTGTTAAAAGGTGCAGTCCCTTGTAATTTACCATGAGGGAAATGCTTTGTGGATAGGGTAATGTCATCACAGGCCCCTACATACACGCCCACGTTTTACTTTGATCTCTTGGTGTTTACCTGTGGCTTATTGGTAAAGACACAAGAGGAACATTTCAAACTCAATTTTTAAACAGGTTTACTTCTTTACCAAATATTCTTTGAAGTCAAATTCCTTGTGAATTGTTATTACCCCTTGGGACTAGCACATTTATTTACATAACCAAAGTTTCTCTTCCCATTCAAAAGTTTAGCCTGAGTTCCTAGCAGTTATAGGCTGTTCTTGGACATGTCCACTTTTTTTCCCCTTCTTTTCTAAATTAAGGAAATGATTGCTCTGGAGCCCATTTCATACACTTAGAATAATTTTAAGAATATATGTTAAGATCAATTTTACGTCCTCTTTATCCCACTACTATCTTCCAAAACACAATTATATGTCAATTGAATGACTCAGAATTTCTTCTGTTCAAGTAATAAATCATAAGCGTAATGATTAAAAAGAATTTGTCATTGTTCAGTCTGTGTATACAGTTATGTGGCATATAACCTCAAATTTCTTTCAGATCAGATATAAATACATAATAAAATAATAATGCTCATTAGTCAACACCACATATAAGTTCCAGATGTTTAAACATCAAAGTATTTATGGGCCTATAGGAATCGCCTTGAGACAGGAACAGTTCTTCAGAAACGGGACTGGAAGAAAGCAGACTTTAAAAAAAAAAAACCTTCCCCAATTCTCTGAAACAAAAGCCATTCTTGTTTATACATAAATTATGAATGACTTTTTAAGGGCTGACTCATAGACCAGTACATGTGCCGACAAATCCTGTTTCACAAGAGGATGAGAGCTGACTGGGCTAACAAGAATTTTACAACAAACCATTTTTCCTTCTCAAATCATATTTGATGCAATTCTGTTTGTCCAGCTCTCCAGCCACTAATGATGTCAATATAGAAGGGGGCTTACAGCCTACTCCATGTTGGAGACAACATGAAACTGATAACATTTGAATTCTACAGGAAGGGTGATTGTTGTTTTTGTTCTTATCGCTCACTCTCTTGGGTCTTTACCGAGATGCCTGGAATGTGTTGTCAGAGTGGGCTTTTCTCCATATGGCCCATCAGCAGACACTACTGTAGTGTGATCTGAAAGGTACCCAAAGCACATCTCTAAATTACTAAAAAAAAAAGTCCACAATATTTATCCCTATTGTTTAGAATGTCTGCTTACTGGACATCCCTTTAAGATAAGGGAGGGAAGGAGAAAAGGAAGGAAAGAGTGAAGGAGGGAGAGAGAGAGAGAGAGAGAAAGAGAGAGAGAGAGAGAATCTGATAGGAAAGTAAAAGTGAAACACTGATCTAAGCTGCTGAGGTACTAGGAAGTTATGACAGAAGTAAAGAGGAGAGAAGAGACTTCCCAGTCTCCTCTAGATTATGCATAACATCTCTTTACTTTACCCTCAGGCTCATCATCCTTTTTGTTCTTCCTATTTTCTATTCATAATAAAAATGCTAGTGATAATATTTCCATAAAAGTTTAAATCACTGCCAGCCCCCCCCCCACAGTCTCCTCCATGAAGATAGCTGAAAACTGCTTCGATATATCTACAGACATATCAGCACCAAGCTACAACTGTCCCTGTAGGGTATAAGAAAGAAGTTCTTCACCTGAGGTCTATGAATACTAAACAGTCCATGGATAGATTTCAGAGGGTCCTTGAACTTGGATGGAAAAATTACACATGCACATACATTCCCACAAACACATATGTGTGTATGTGTGTACATGTGTGTATTTCCACTAACTTCTACCTGAAATTCAGCAATATATATATATATATATAACCTACATACATATATAGTATATATAGAAACATAGATAAGTGTGTATGTATATGTGTGTATATTTAGGTGGGTGCTGATGTATTAGTACAATGTATACATACACACAGAGTACATGGACAACTAGATGATGCAGTAGATAGAGCACACTGGGCTTGGAATACACCCATGTATCATCTTTCGGAGTTCAAATCTGACCTCAGACAATTACTAGTTGTGGGACCCTGAGAAAGTCACTTAACCCTCAGTTTGCCTCAGTTTCCTCATATGTAAAATGAGCTGGAGAAGGAAATGGCAAATCACTCCAGTATCACTGCCAGCAACACCCCAAATGGGATCGTGAAGAGTTGGACACAACTGAAAACAACTAAACAACACAATATATAATGTTCTATATGTATTTACATAGGTATACATGTGTACACATTTAATATACACATAAATATATTTATGTATGTTCATATGCATGTTCATACTCATGCCATAACTCCTGTGTCCAATGATGCAGGCATATCATGGATATCAAAGACACACAAGTCGGTGTGGCATACAGTTTGAGATTTTTAATGAATTCTAATAAACACAATCCTTTGGCTTCCCAAGTTTGTAAATCAGAGGAAAAATGAACACAGGGAATACATGAGGCCCCTTTGTCAGCAGTTTTATTCCACTGTCATTCTCTTCCCTCCCTTATAGTGGATAACATAAAAGTTCCCATCTAATGATTTTACTTATCTCCCGAGCAAATAAACTAGATCATAATTTATAAATAATAAGACCATAGATCTAGAGTTAGAAGGACCTCAGAGGCTGAAACTAACTTCCTCATGTCAGAGATGAGGAAACTGAGGCTTAGGGAGGTAAAGTGACTTTCCTAAGGTTTCTGACGCACTAAGTGCCAAAGGAAAGATTCAAACTCAGGTCCCCTGACCATGCTGCTAGCCTTTCTCCTGAAAAGATGTGGAGTTCTTATTTTATAGTCACTTATGTATATATGCGTGTGTGTGTGTGTGTATATATATATATATATATATATATACACACACACATATATATACACATATACATATACATACATACATACATACATATATATATATATGTATGTATGTCTTGCTAGTATGTCTATCCTTTGACTTTTTGTCCTAAGGAAAAAAAAAAAGATTGTCTTGTCATGCTCTACAGAGTTCAGTCTAATTTATCTAAGGCTTCCATCTTTCCTTGTTCCAGACAACTCTGTTTTCTTTATGACCTGTTTTGGCCTAAATACTGATGCTGTGATTTTCAGTTTAATGAAGTCTAAATAGCCAAAGGCATAGAGTGGCTAACCTTTCACTTCCGAAATCCATTATTCCACCACTCACACAGAACTTCAGGGGCACAGTCTATATTCATGTATAAATAACAGCAACAACAACAACAGTAGCAATGGCAGCTAGTATTTATATAGGCTTTAGGGTTTGCAGAGTGCTTTGCAATATTATTTCTTTTTATCCTTACAGCACCCTGGGACATAGGTGCTAATATTATTCGCATTTTATAGATGAGAAAACTGAGGCACACAAAAGTTAAGTGACTTGCCCAGAATCCCACAGCTAGCAAGTGTCTGAGGCTGATTTGAACTTAGAATTTCCTAACTCTTAAGTCTAAAACTCTGTCCACTGTGTCACAAATCTGCATGTGCATCATGGACAAGAGAAATTAAAGCAATATAACAAAATTACTATTTTGAATTACAGACGTTGGAAGAGCTAGAGAATGGAAAGGGATTTCTAAACAAGGCCAGTGGGAAAATGGCATTGCATCTCTGTGTCTCATGTTGTTCTACATAAGGAGAATTCTTGCAGACATATTTAAAATTAATGAAAGGCTTTATAAAATAATTACTAGATAGTAACCTTCCTGGGGGCAATTATACTAGATCTAAACTTTGCACTTCTATAGTTCTATGCATAATTACCATGGCAGGTACTTAGTAGATGTTTGTTGAATGAATGGTAGTAATGATTTGAAATTATGAAGTCAAAGACAATATAAAAATTATTTACTTTGAATATTATTTTATCTTGTTGATTATACCAGGATTGGTATTGGACTCAAATTCAATATATGTATATACATATATATATATATGTGTGTGTATATATATGTATATATATCTATATATCTATATCTATATCTACATATATATCTATATATCTATATCCAAATCTATATCTATATCTATATATCTATATCTATATCTATCTATCTATCTATATCTATATATATAGATAGATAGATATATAGATATAGATATAGATATATATACACACACATCTCCTTGAAATGTGGAATAAAGGATCCTGGTTTTAATGTCTATATTTTGGTATCTGTATGATGATCTTAGACCATTAATGTAGTTTGTTTTTTTTTAGTTTTATCATTTAAAAACAACAAAAAATAGGGGCAGTTAGGTGACTCAGTGGATAGAGCACCGGCCCTGAAGTCAGGAGGACCTAAGTTCAAATCTGGCCTCAGACCAAACACTTGACACTTCCTAGCTGTGTGACCCTGGGCAAGTCACTTAACCCCAATTGCCAAAAGAAAAAAGTGTTAAAAAAAAAAAAGCAACAATATCATTCTTACATCCAATACCTCCCAGAAATTTTATTACCGTTGTTAGGGTTATTAATATCAATTCCCTCAGAAAAAAGTTAAACAAGATGTAAGGCAATAATAAGATTAAAATGATAAATGAAAATATGAATTTTCATTTGTAAATTACCATCCCCCCTCTCAAATGATATTGCGCTTTAGTGCCGGCTGCTTTTCATTGGCAGTATCAGAGAGGCAGGATCCTCTTGAAAAGCTGACTGCCTTCCATACTGCAAATACCTAAAGCACCACTCCATCTACCAGTTCCACAGAACCTACCCAAGACCCACAGCATTTCTACAGTCCCAGGACATTCACTCACATAACAGGTTACATCGCCTGAAGCTCTTCAGTTGGTACTTCTTACCAATGATCCATGCCCTGCTCACCTAGACTTAATAAATATGAATCAAAGACCACAGTTTGGACTTACTGAGTGTGGCTGATCCTTTCCTTTCTTGCTATCTTTTCTCTTAGGTCTTGCTTCCCAGGGGCGTGTGCTTATTCCCTATCAAATTTGGAAAAAAGAACACTCCTCACTCGTCACTCATCTAGTGGGCTGGGTTGGTCGTTACTTTAAATGATTATATGTTCAGTAATGTGCTCACAAATTATGAGGAGCACTAAGATGTTATGGCCTACTCCTTTACAATTAATAATAATTAAATTATTGACGTGTTTCTTCAGTACCAGAGCAAATGTGCTCAGAGATTTTAAAACTGCTCCAACACAGGCAAATCATTTCCTAATATAGTGTTCCATACTAAGACCCAATTAGCCAAGGCATTAAAATATCTACTTCTTCAGCAAATGTTTCCAATTTGGGGAAGACAACCTGCCCCTTAACCCATAAAACAAGTGCTTGTGGGCACACACACACACGCACGCACACACAAACACACACACACACACACGCACACACACACACACACACACACACACACAGAATGCCAACTAACCCTGTATTACATTTGCAAAAGAAATTGTAGTTTTCAAATTACTTTCAAATATGTTAGAATCTTAGAGTCAGAAGGAAAAGACCAACTAGGCCAACATCTACCTGAAGCATGAATCTCCTTTACAATATAAATGAGAAATAATTATTTAACTACTTTTTGGACAGCTACAGTGAGAGGGAATTCACTTCCTCACAAAAGCTTCTATTTCTATTGTTGTTTAGTTGTTTTTCAGTCATGGCCAACTCTTCATGAATCCATTTAGGATTTCCTTGACAAGATACTGGAGTGGTTTGCCATTGCCTTCTCCAGCTCATTTTATAGTTGAGGAAACTGAGACAAACAGAATTAAGTGACTTCCCCTGGGTCACACAATTAATGTCTGAAGCCAGATTTGAACTCATGAAGATGAGTCTTCCTAACTCTAGGACCAGCTCTCTATCTACTGTACCACCTAGCTGACCTTCTATTTCTGTAGTCAAAATCACAAGGCCTTTTTACTTTTTTAATTTGGCTGTCATATCTTATTACTGACTCTTATTGAGTTTGTAGTCCATTAAATGACTCAGTGTTCATGGCTTCATATTTAGAACTGGGATGAATCTCACAAGTCATCTAGTTCTAGGGCAATCCCCCTCATTTTATAGAATAAGAGAATAAGGCCAGAGAGATTAGGTAACTCACTTGAGATCACAATCACACTAACATTAAGTGACACAGGCCAGACTTGACACCATGATCTCTGCTTCTCCAAAGCCTATGTTCCCTTGAACTATCCTTTCTAAATATCATGTGCTCCTCTTACTGTTTTGTTTTGTTTTGTTTTGTTTTGTTTTCCTTGAGTTTTTAAGACACTGAATGGAAGTCTGAGAACTTCTCCCTCATAAATTTTGTCTTGCTAAGTTTGGCCCTTCATTCGAAGATGCTAAAATCTTTTTGGGTGTGGTGCATCCCAACCTAATATCATCTGAAAACACAATGAGCTCTCTTGATCTGCTTCCAGCCAAGTAATTTTTTAAACTGCTGATACAAAAACAAAAAAACAAAAACAAACAAACAAATCAGTGTTTAGGACAAATCACTCATATATTCTACTAAAAACCTCTACCTGGGTTAACACTGACTTATTAATTAGTAGTTTATGTGCCTATCCTTTGATGAGTTTTGAATACACCTAATTATAACTATACACTTATATTATCATCCAGAGTATATTTATGTACCTGGTGTCCCAGGGGAGACTTTGTCAAATGCCTTTCCAGTGGCTGGTGACACTATACTCACCAGCTGGGGTGGCTGGACAGACTATATCCATAACATTCCCCTGACCTAATAGCCTAATAACCCTGATATCACTTAATCATTATAATAATTCTATGAGTTAAACAGAAACTGATTTTGGATAGGATCATTTTACATATCAGGAGTCTGAGGTCTGTGAAACTTGAGTTATTTACTTGTCCAAAGTCATAAAATGGTGGAGCTGATACCAGAAATCATTGATATTTCCACTACCCCATAATGTTACAAAGTAACTATTCTGGCTCACTTGATCCTAACTATATTTTCTGTTTATATGTCTCAATTCCCTATTAGACTGTATGCTACTTGAGGGCAGGGACTGAATTTTTCTTTATCTTTGTATTTCAGTAGCTTAGTACAGCACCATATACATAGAATAGGCACTTAATAGATATTTGTTGAATTCTCACTTCATTCAGACCATATCTTGGATAAAACAATGCATAGAACAAGAATGTTGATTCCATGGATATGTTTATCTTTCTCTTCACCTGATTCGATAATTCTTTAATAAAAACTCTCTGAAAGAGTCCAATAGGAAACTGCTTGTATGGAAGGAGAAGTGAGAAGGCCATCTCAACTCAAAGACAGGCAGAGATTAATGCCCAGTATTAGGGCTGCATTCCAGAAGATTTCAGGACTTCAAGGCAAATTTAACTAGTATTTGGTACATCAATCATCACTCTTCACATTCTATCCAGCGTCAGGTTTGGCAGGTGAACTCCAAGCCAATGCTCATCCTTTTTCAGCCTACTTCACTGGACTCCTATCCCCATAACCACACTAACCAGCACATGACAAGTCTAACACATACTACACACAGAAGCCACTCCTAGTTCTTTACTACTTGCAAACATACTGCTATGAATAATTTTTTAACAGCATGTTCTTACCAAAAAACAATGTGGTATCATAATGGATAGCAAGCTGACCTAGAGTTAAAGTCCTGGCTCTAAGCAAATCACTTGACTTCTTAATACCTCTGGTAATTCTCAATATTGCAAGGAAGACACCAAATTATTTCGTAAAGAAAACACTTCTTCATTGGCAGAGGAAGTTCATCGCCACCAGCTCCCTACACTAATGAAATCTCAAGCTCAGCAACAATAAAATAAGATAAAACTAAAAAGAGATTATTTAAATAGAGTTGAACATTTTCTTTATTTTTTTAACTCCCTTGGGGTTTGTGCCTTGACTATTACTGTCATTTTTTTTTTATTTTTGCAAATTGCCTGGGCATTTTAGTAAAATCTTACTTCTCTTAATTTGTATTTCTCTAATTATTAATAAATAGGAATAGTTTTTTCATGTGGTTGTTAGTAGTTTGTAATCCTTTTGAGGATTGCTTGTTTATATCCTTTGATATTGATATTGGGGAATATCTCTTGATCTTATATATTTGTATTAATTCCTTACATGTCTCCAGTATTAGACCTGTATCAGAGAGATTTGATTTAAATATTTACTCCTAATTAGCAATTTCCCTTCTAGTTTCAGGAGAATTCTTTTTTTCTGCTATGCAAGTTTTTTTTTTCCCTTTTCTATGCCATTGAGATTATCTCTTTTATCCTTACAGATCTCCTCTCTACCTTATTTGGTTAAGAATTCCCCACCTTGCCATAGTTACAAAAGATAATTTCATCCATTTTCTTCTAATTTTGCTAATGCTGTAATTTTATAAGTTATGCTGCATATACATTTGGAACTTATTATGGTATGTTATTCAAGATGTCAGTTTCAACTTAGGTTTTGCCAAACTGCTTTCTAGTTTTCCCATTGGTTCATGTTCTTTCATTCATCAAACATGAGATTACTTGAGGTTTGTTTTTTTCTTCCTGATTCCTGCTTATCTACTCTGATTTTTCCATTTTTAAATCAGTAGCAAATAGTTTTGATGATCCCTGCTTTATAAATATACTTTGGGGTTTTAGTATGCTTTTCCTCATTAATTACTATTTTTGGTTCAATATTTCTCTCTTAATTCTAGACTATTTATCCAAATTTCTCATTATTACTTTGTTCAGTTCCATAAGGTAACCCCTTGGGAGTTTGGTATATCATTAAATCTCTAAGTTAAGCTAGATAGTATTGCTAATTTTTATAATATTATCATGATTAGTGACTAATCCTTCAAAATTTTGTAATTGTATTTATTAAATTCTTGATTGTATTCATTGTCTATTTGTTTTGAATAGAGTATTGCTATCATATTTTCTTGATTTTTGTTATTGCTATACAGAAATATAGGTGATTTTATGTATTCATTCTGCACAGAACTGCTTGACTGTATAATCATTATTTCAATACCTTAGCTGATTCTCTGGTATCAGAGGCAGCTAAGGAGAGCAGGGGACAGAGCACTGAACTTGGGGTGAGGAAGTCCTGAGTTCACAAAACAGCCTCAGACCCTTACTGAACTGTGTGAACCCAGGCAAGTTGTTTGACATCTGCCTGCCTTAGTTTCTTGATCTATAAAATGAAGACAATAATAGTCCCCACCTCCAAGGGTTGTTATGAATATAAAATTAAATATTTGTAAGGTTTGCTTTACAAACTTTAGAGGACTACTGACACTATCTTTCAAAAAGTCAAAAAGTTATTTGCAAATAGGCATATTTTTGTCTCCTTCTTGGCTGATATTTATGCTCTTCATTTTTTTTCTTGCTTTTGCTAGTATTTGTAAAGTCAGATAACATTGGAAAGAGGGAGCATCCTTGATTTACACCTGTATATATTAGGAAAATTTTTGATTCCCCATGGCAAATAATGCTATGTTTGTGGTTTAGAATTATACTTTTTTTCTTATGAAAATGGCTCTTCCATGACCATTCTTTTTTATAGTGTTTAGCATAAATGAGTATTGTATTTTATCAAATATTTTCTCCACCATGTACCTTTAATTATAACCACATGAATTTACTTGTTTTTGCTTTTAATATTATTAATTATATCAATTGTTTTTCCCTAATAATGAACTTGGTTAAATTCTAACTTGGTCAGAATGCATTATGCACACTTATACATGCAGTAAGGTTTTATAGAGTGCTTTCTCTCTCAGTTTTTAGAATAATTTATCGATCAGAGGTGTTAATTTCTTTTAAATGTTTTTTTATAAATTTATATATATAAACAGATTAATATTTCTTTATTTTAGTTTGCTAGTTTCTTTATATTCTGTTCAATTTCATTTTGGAGATTGGAGATATATGTATTTTATGTTCTATTCATTTGAGCATTTGAAGGTAACTGATATTTATTGATTAGTAACCACTTTCTTTAAATATTCAGTTTTGCTAATATATACCAGTATAGGAGCTTCTGATAATTGTTTCATTTTTCTCTATTGTGAGTTTTCCTTGTTTATTTTTATTTTTCCTCTTTTTATAAGGTTAAGCAAAAGTTTTTAAATTAATATTTTCAAAGAACCAACTATGAATTTTGTTTATAATTTCTACAGTCTTTTGGTTTTTCCATATTTTGATTCTATGTCTCTAACTGATTCATTCTCTTTAAATTTTTCAAGTAACTTCTTTTATGTTTAATTTTTTTAAGAAAAGTTGTTGGTTTTCTAGTTGTTTTTATTTTAAATTGTACACTCATTTCACTAATTCTCTCTTTCTATTTTTTGAAAACATAATTCAGAGATAAGATTTTTCTTCTTAGGATTGATTTATTGGCCCTAACATAGATTTTGTTAAAGCCATGTACAGAATGTACATAGTAAGATGATAATAGTAATAGATAAGTAGTAGAAGATGATTTTTAGAATGAAAATATTGGAAGAATATTTTCAAGAATGCTAATGCTCACAATTCACTAACATGCTGCTGGCAAACTGCAGCAACAAGAAGATTAGGTTGTTTTTTTTTGTTTTGTTTTGTTTTTGTTAATGTTGAACAAAAGAGGAGCATTAAAGAAAACATAAGATTGCTCCATGAGGAAGATGTGATCATGATAACTGATGACAGAGAAGACCTAGATGCTCAACTTTTAGTTTGCTTCTGGTTTTTCTCCCAAAAGGAATGACTGTTAGACATGAATGGATAGAACAAAATAAAATAGGGAGTGGATAAAAAATAATAATAAACCTTTATTAAGTGCCTACTATTTGCTAGGCATTGTGTGAAAAACTCTACAGATCTCATTTTATCTTCACAACTTTGAAAAGTGGCTTCTATTATTAGCCTCATTTTAAAGTTGAATAAACTGAGACAGAAAGAGGTAAAGCAACTTGCTCAGGATCTTACAGGTAGTGTCCCAGACCAAATGTAAACTTGGGTCTTCCTAACTCTAAGATAAGTAAGAATATAGTAAGTACTTAGCTTGATGAGTTCAAATCACCAAGCCTAGGTTAACTACTTGGCAGTATTGTAATGCTTGTTAGATGAAATTGCTGAACCACAATCTGATATTTGAAACATTGTACAGAATGAGAAAGAGAGCAAAGGCTGGGGAATACCAAAGTAGTCCTAATTTTCAATAAAAAAGAAGAAAATGTAGTGAATAATAGGTTATTGATTTTAACCTTCATCCTTAGCAAAATTCTAAGGTAGTCCATTTATGCTCTGAGCTATCCTCATCCCGACTCCCACTACTGCTGATGAGTTACCATCGATAGACTGTCTAAATTCCCCATTGAGGCTTCAAGGAATAGCTCTGAAGAGTCAAAGGTGATTCTCTAATGATACTGGTTTGATCTTCGTAGCAGGTGTACTTCCCTTCAGGTTATTACTTGAGAATTATTTAGTCAGCAAGAATTAAGTAGCTTTTAGAATGGAGTATTCATGAGAGTGGTTTGGTTTAAAAAAGCGGTTGTACAAAATATCCCACCAAAGGTCTATGACATACTCCCATAAGTTGGTTGGTTGTTGTTCTTTGTTCTTGAAGAGGACCCAAATGACATCACTATGTTGGAGTTGAGGTGTAGTATGTCCAATTGTGGCTAAACACATCAAGACAAGCTCAGGCGGCTCTACCATAAGAAATAGTCTATATGAAGATTTGGAGTGGAGACAGCTCTAAATTTATACATCTCATGTTTTGAGCTAATGCAATTCTGTTTCACTCACAGAGCACAGTACCTTCTTTGATGTGAGCACACCTTGCTGATGGTTCTTTGTCAATGTCTTCCATGTCACACAATCAATTCTAAAGTTCTTCAGAAAGACCTTGAAAGTGTCTTTGTCTCATTTCTTATGACCATCATGTGAGCATCTGTCTTGCATGAGTTCTTCATAGACAAATACACGTTTGGCATTTGAACAACATGACCAGCCCATCAGGGTTGTGCTCTCTGCAGTAGGGTTGGAATGCTTGGCATTGTAGTTTGAGAAAGGACTTCATTGTCAGATATCTTATCTTGCCAGGTGATCTTCAGAATCTTCCTGAGACAATTCAAGTGAAAGTGATTCAGTTTCCTGGCATGGTGTTGGTATATTGTCCAGGTTTCACAGACATGCAACAATGAGGTCAGCACAACAGCTCTCTCTGTAGACCTTCAGTTTGGTAGGCAGTCTAATACCTCTTCTCTCCCACACTTTCCTTCAAAGCCTCCCAAATGCTGAGCTAACTATGACAATGCATGCATCATCTCTGTGGGCATCCCTGGAAAGTATACTGTTGAGGTAAGCGAACTTATCCACAGTATTCAATATTTCTCCATTTGCTGTAACTGATGGTTCCATGTATGGATGATGCAGTGCTGGCTGGTGCTCTGGGTAAGACATTCTCTTAATATTGATTAGGGACTTAAGTTTGGAAAGAAAGAATCCCGTTTGGAAAATGGATGTTTTCCTTAAATTTTTTTTTCCTACTCATTTTACTTCTTTTTATCAAAAGCAAAAAAGAAATAATAATATTGTATGTAACATGTAAACTTAAAAATTGGAGGAATTTTCTTATGTCTTCTTTGGACTTACCTGATATATTTAATAAGTCAACAAGTTAGCAAGAATTTCTTAAGTGTTACTATGTGTCAGACACAGTGATAAGATACAAACAAGAAAGAAAGAAAGACACTTTGTGCCTTCAAGGACCTTAAATTCTATTAGGGGAAAACCACACATCAAGTAGAGCTGAAAGGGAGGTAGGAAGAAGGTAATCCTTGGAGCATGGTGGAGAAGTCCAGAGAGGAAGGAACAGAGTCAGGAGAGGACTGGAGTGAGCATGACTGGCTTGAGCACTTCCTCAAAATGGAGGTTCTGAGAGGAACTCACCAATTATAGGAGGGGATTGCAGGGGTGAAAAGATCTTCCAGGGTGAGAAGGCTACTAGGATCTACTTTTTGCCATTCAGTCTTTTTCTGCGACCTTTGGGGAAGGGCAGAGAATTGAAAAGGCAGATCTGTGATTTTGAATATTCATTCCAAGCCCTCTACGGTCACGCTCTCTTTATTCCTCTATGGGTGTTTCAACTTCCTCCAGATCCTCAGGGAGTCTTCAATGTTGTTGCTGTTGTTGTTGTTGTTGTTGTTGTTGTTGTTTCATGCCTTAGCTCTAAGGTCAAATGCATCTCTTGCCAGGATGGATTCCTCATCCCCAAGGTTATGGTCTCCTACCTCTAACCTCCTAATGAAATGCTGTCTTCTACTGAAGAGCAGGCAAAAAAGAAATGGCCTCCATTTTTGAGATGTTTGCTGATCTTAGTTCTTATTTATTGAGGATATTTTCCATTTTAACTAGTTTCTCCCACCCCTTGGAGTAAAGACTTTGACAATGGTGGAAAGAATGCACTAGTCATTTTGTTCATATTTCTCTTAATTCTTTGAGTTTTGAAGCCTGGGTGTTGTATTAGCTTCTCTTTTACCATAAGTTCACATATTCTTTAACAGCTATAAACATCATCCCCAAATACCAGAGTCATCTTTCTTCAATTGTAAACCCCTGGGGAATAAACCAAAAAAATATATAGTCTGGCTTCACAAAATAGAGTACAGTGAAAAAATTCACATTTTGTCCCTTATTTTTTCCTCCTGTAATTTTCAACTCTGGTCATATTCAGAAAATCCTGAGGATGGCTTGAAAATATCGGATGCCCCCCTCCAGCACTAAACTCATAATGGGCACCCTATTTCTCTTTTATTACTCGTCTTTGGAAAAACCCTAGTAACTGTTTTCCATTGATAATTCTCTCCAGGATGGAGAACTTGCTTTTCCTCAATTTTAGTATATTTTTAGGAAAGCATCTTGGGCCATTTGGCTTGGAATCAAAAGTATTTTTAATTGAAGAGGTTCTCCCTCAGGCAGTCTTAGTATAAAAATGCACTCTCTATGTCCCCTCATCTATTCTGCAGAGAGTTGCTAGACTTTGGCTCTAAGGCCATTTGCAAAGTGCCTGTGTGGCTCTTTCATCTAATCAGCCCTGCAGTGTACTGGGGCAAAAAAGAAAAGGAGGGAGGGAGAGAGAGAGAGAGAGAGAGAGAGAGAGAGAGAGAGAGAGAGAGAGAATGAATTACAGTGAGCTTTCCAAATGGCTTATTAGAAACCAGCTTAAGTGGCAACATTTGGTCACCTCTTACATCCCCAGCATGCTTATTAAAAGCCTTTATGTGGAGAAGGAGAAACAGGAACACTGATTTATGACCAATGAAATGATGGAAATTCAGTTTTTGTGATCCAAAAGGGCTGTGACTCTCTTTGGGGCTGATTGTGTTGATGCTTTCACTGTTTTATTCTTTTTTTTTATTCTTTCATTCACACATTTACTCGTCGTGCCTTAGTAGCAAGACAGACATAGGAGTAAATCTTGGATTCAAAAAACATTCCTATAGGCTCTGTAGGACATGTAAGGGTATTTGCACCATTTTCTCTTGACATTCTGTGACAAAGAATACTAAGATAAGGGTTGGGTCCTATTTTATCATTTCAGAAAACCTACTCAGGTGTTCAGAGATGTGGTTCCATAATAGTGTCAGTGGCCCTGTTCATAAGCCAATACCCAACTAAATAGAGTCTTCTTGGATGGAAGACGTGGTGTCCAGAGATTTGGACCCTGAAGTAATTTAGAAAAGGGTTTTAAAAGTTTTCCAAGATTTGAATTTGTGTTCTTAAAGCTTTTGGGACGATATCTGGGGGATTTTGAGGCTATAATCCAAGACCCAAGACTCCTAGCTTTTGTCTATACATTGTGGAGTTCTAACTGCTTCATTAAGACTTTAAGGAAAATATATAAAATGTTCTCATGCATCATGCGTGTCTGGAAAACTTAAAATAGTTTTTACAGACCCAGACCAAATGCCATATTCTTCATAAAGCCTTTGTCTTATCCATCAACTGGCAATGTTTTAGCTCTCCTCTTATCTCTCCAACATTTGAATTAAACTGTTCTTATGGGCTTTTACCATATTCAGTAGTGATTTACAACTGTGTGTATATTTGTTTTAACTTCCATTTAGATTATAAATTCCTTCAAGACAAGAAAATTATCTTATTTGTTTTTTTCTGTTCCTGGAAGTGCCTATCACAGTATTATATATGGTAGGTACATAATAAATATTTGTTGAATAAATGAATAAAATATTTTTTCTCTCCAACCTTCCACCCCTACTCTCATACACCTGACTTCATAGAAAAGCAATATGTGCATTAAAAATACAACTATAGCCTTTCACATCACTAAATTTGATTTTTTTCAACTATTTCCTTAAATTCAATGTTCAGTGGTTCATTCTTTCCTTTTCCTTTCTCTTCTCTTTTACTATCTCCCTCAGTCTTCTCTCCGGCACTCTCCTCTCTTCTCTACTATGTCTTTCCCTTCTTCTATGAATCTTACTCATTCTTTAAAGCTCATCTACTCTTATGTTTCCATTCAGATAAATCCCAAATCTCTATGGCCAACCCTTATGTTTCACTGTACAGCTCTGTATTTCCATGTTTCCAATATATTTGTTTCTACCTAGCTGTCCTTTGCCCTCAATTTAATATGTCCTAAAGTAAACTCATCTCCTCCAATGGTACCCCTAGCTTCCACCAATCCAGTGTCCCTTCACAAATTCTTGTCAATCATATTTCCATTTTCCTACATTCAAAACTGGGAGATCATCTTTGATGGTGATAACATATCCTCAGCTTGACCTCCTCCCAACTCTTACCTTCTACTAACCAGGCCAAAGTAAACTCAATTCCTCTGAACAATTGGGTGTTTCTTCTGCTTCATTAGAAAAATGAATTTGGATAGAAGAAGCACTCTACTATTAGAAATAGCAAGCTTTCACATAAGGTACTTTTTTTTCTTTCTTTGCTTACTCATATTGTTCTTGGGTTTGGACAAAAGTGGAAGACAAAAGTTGGGACAAAAGTGGAAATAATGGAAGACAGGTTTGTTTGTTTTTTGGGGGAAGGGAATGACTATCTATTTGAAAATGCATTACAAATCCATCAAAATTGCTCTAAAATAGTTTTGTCCATTGATAGAAATAATGCAAATCAAAACAACACTGAGACTTTTCCTCCCACCCAGCAAATCAGAATATAACAAGCTGGGATTAGTCAATGTTGAAGAGGTTGTGGAAAAACAGACACAAAAATTTACTTGTAGGAGAACTGTGTACCTAACCAACCATTCCGGAAATCACCTTGGAAGTATGCTCAGAACATGACTAAAATGTGAAAATCACTTGACCTGCTACTAACCAAATGTTCCAAGGAAGTGAAAGAGGAGTATACACACACACACACACACACACACACACACACACACCAAACTATCTGTATATACCAAACTATTCAAAACAATACTTTTTTTTGTAATATCAAAGAGTTAGAAACAAAGAAATGCCTGAATGTTATAGAATACTGCTGTAATTTTAGAAATGATGCATATGAAGAATTCTGAGAAGCATGAGAAGACTTCGATGAGCTGATGCAGCTTGAGGTTAGCAGAATCAGGATAACAATATATACAACCCCCAAAATGCCCCTTTTAAGGAAGAATAGTTGTTAATGATATGACATTCCCCTTGATAAGTCCCCTTTGGGAGACTGATGCAACTGGCCTTGTTGTGTTTAAGCAGAAAACATTGATTCATGGATTGTCTTACACAGAAGAGGCTAAGAAACTAAAGGCATTACTCAGTAAAATTCTTCTAGAATGACTCCTAGAACTGACAGAAGAAAGAATGAAACATAAAATTTCCAATACTGTGCTTGCATGCATCTCTCTCTCTCTGTTTCTTTCTTACACACACACACACACACACACACACACACACACACA